>NW_027185852.1:25561658-25646763 GCF_028583685.1 Petaurus breviceps papuanus
TCTCTCTCTCTCTCTCTGTCTGTCTCTCTCTCTGTCTCTCTGTCTCTCTGTCTCTCTCTGTCTGTCTGTCTGTCTCTCTCTCTCTCTCTCTCTGTCTCTCTCTCTCTCTCTCTCTCTCTCTCTCTCTCTCTCTCTCTCTCTCTCTCTCTTTCTCCTTCTCTTTTGCTCTCTCTAATCTTAGGTAGCAGGCTTTTTCTTGTGGACCAGCCTCAGGTTTAGTTACCATTCGGTGCTGGACTTTAAGCCCATTGTGTAGAGTAGAACTCACTTCTAGCAACATCACTGTAAAGGAGTCAGCCTGGCTCCCTTCGAAGCCTTTGACCTGGAAGGCCACTAGCACTGGAGGGAAGGATAGAGATAGAGAGCTCCACCTTCATAGAACTGGCCCTCCTCCCCTCCCCACAGCTGCCATCCTCTTCCATCCTCATCCTCATAGACTTGGCCAAGTACTTTAAAAGTCTCAATGCACTTTACATCCAGTTTCTCATTCAAGTCTCATGACATTCTGGTCCCAGGAGACAAGGACAATTGAAGAAGACACAGTGGTCATGCCATAGTTTGGCAAAGAAAAAGCTCAGAATTGTGGGACTCTTCAGTGCTTAGCTAAATGTATGTGTAGTATTTTGCATGGGCCCCCACTGGAGAAATGCACCATTTAGTCATTAGTAACAGGCATTTACGTAGCACTTTAAGGTCAGCAAAACATTTTACATCCAGCATCTCCTTTGACCTTTGCTATAACCTTTACTATTTCTCTATTGAATAGACAAGGACGTTGGGGTATAGAGAGGAAAAGGGCCTCTTGGCTCTCCTGTGAGATAGTAGAGACCCTTGGAACCAGGAGCAGGTCAAGTTAAGACAAGGGGATGTGGGGCCCAGAGACCATGTGGAGCTGCTACCAGGCCCTGGTGTGGCTCTGGAGATCGGAGGGGATCCGAGTCAGAGAGTTCCTGACCTTGGGCAAACCCCTTCCCCATTTGAGCCTCAGTGACCGTATCCCTCTTAACAGTGTCTGGAGCCTAGAATACTGGAAGGGAGGGACTGTGAAGATCCTGGGCTACCATGGGACCCAGGGAGGCCTCCGGCCCCATTTCCACCACAGGGCAAGCACTCCTGTTTCTTTTCCTAACAGAGGGAAGCCCACGAGAGAGAGGTAGCTGAACAGTCCCGCTTGGAGCAGATGCGGAAAGAACAGGAAGAAGAGCGGGAGGTAGGTGCGCTGGGACTTGGTTGTGCTCCCTCTGGGGGCAGTGCCTCAGGGACCGGGAGGCTCAGAGCAAGGGCAGAGGGGAGCTCCCCTAGAGAGCATGGCCACCCTCTTCTTTGGAGCAGCTGGAAAACCAGGCCAGCCTTCAGCTCCAGCTCTCCTTTTCCGGTCTTGTTCCCCTTTATCCCTGGGCTCACTGTCTTTTTCCTCACATATCGCCACTTGGAGTTATTTTGAGCACCCCCTAAATCCGGATCAAGATAGTTTTTATGTTGAAGGGGAGTCAGCCACCTTCAATGTAGACTTTTTTGTCTAATGAGACCACTTATCAACCGATTTGTCAAGCAGAATATATTTAGCTCCTATTGTATGCAGGTGCTGGGGATATAAGAAAGCAGCTTACCTTCTACTACAAGAATTCAACATGTCTGATAAGAAAATGCCAATTATTTACAAAATGATTCTTTGGGAACTCTGGGAACCCTAACGCTAGAGAAGTCAGGTGGGACCTCTTGAAGCACCTGAGCTGAGCCTGAAAGAGAGCCAGGGGTTCCAGGAAAGAAAGCCTTCCATGCCCAGGGGCAGCCTGGGCAGAGGCACACGTGTCCAGGGGTCACAAGGAGGACAACATGGGTGAATCATAGCTGGCCTGAGGGGGAGAATCTGGGACCAGGCTGTGAAGTGTCAAAGCAAGGGAGTGACGAGGCCTTCCCTATGTTTTGGGAATATCAGTTTGATAGGTATGGAGGAGAGACCATTTAAGAGCCTGATGCAAAAATCCAAGCAAGAGCTGGAGAAGACTTCTCACTGCTCCTACTACAACCACCCAAGCCTAGGTCCTCATCATCTCTGGAAGCTTAAGTGGCTCCCATCTTTTTGGCATTTAAGCTCCTCATAATCTGACTCCATCCCAACACAGATGTATTTTTGATTAAGGAAGTTTTGGTTTGAGGATGTCCAGGTCTCTTTAGCCCACACTGTTGCCCATGGCTGTTTCCAGAGCCCACCTATAGCGAATGAAGGCCCAAGGGCTAAGATGCACAAACAAGGGTACCACTGTACGCTGCTGCAGGGGACAGCTCTGCGTCTTCTGAGCTTCCTCCTGCAGGCTGGGTGTCCCGGCCACAGTCACCACCTCCTTGTTTTTTGTTTTTTTTGTTTTTATTTTTTTTAAAGCAATAGGGGTTAAGTAACTTGCTCAAGGTTACACGACCAGTTATTTCTGGGTGTGGTGCTGAGTATCTGAGCCCGGATTTGATCCAGGTCATCCCGACACTGGAGCTGGTGCTTTTACTCGCTGAGCCACCTGGCCGCCCCTAAGCAATTGGGGTTAAGTAACTTGCTCAAGGTTACACGGCCAGGTGTTTCTGGGTGGGTGCTAAGTGTCTGAGCCTGGGATTCGATCTCCAGGTCTTCTTAACACTGGAGCTGGTGCTCTTACTCGCTGTGCTACCTGGCCGCCCCTCACCACCTCCTTGTTACTCCTAGCATGATCACTCTGATTCCAGCCAGAGCACCAGGTCTCTCCTCATTCTCTTGCTACTGCCAGGCTGTCCCAATGTCACTGCCCTAATCACTGCCGGGGCTCCTGAGGGCCAGGACAGATCCCACCCTTGAACCAGCTAGCTACTAGAGATGCTCACCCTTTTCTGGTTGGAGGGTCCCACAGATAATAAGAAATAAATAATCCCTTTACTAAAATCCTGTTCCAGTACCCAATGCGAAAATGTACTTTAGGCAAATTAAAAGCAATTTTAAGGACAATAAAAGCCACTGGAAAAAAGTAATTTTCTTTTATTTTTTTCATTCACCAGTAGTTGAGGCCCCACATTTCTAGAACACTTTGAGGCTTTCAAAGTACTTTCATCGCAGTAACTAGCAGGATAAGTGTGCTTAGCCCCATTTTACAGATGAAGAAACCAAGATTCAGGGAAGTGGTGATTTACCCGTGGCTGTAGGTGGGTTCTGGAAGCAGCCATGGGCAACAGTGTGGGCTAAAAGGACGCGGGCATCCGGGTTAGAGCAGGTCCTTCAAACTGGAAATAAAATATTTGCCCTGTCAAACAAAAGCGGTTCACTAGGACTCAGGTGCCCTCAGACCTCCTGGAAGCGGCTGTTTTGCTGCAGCACGTGTTACAGAAGAATGCCTTGGAAATCACGTGCCTCTTGATCCATTCGTGGGCTCAGCATCCTCTTTCTGTCAAGCCCGTCGTTGGTTACTCTGACTGCAGTTTGTTCCCTTAGCCATCCTGCACACGTTTCTGGGGTGGATTGCAACTGCGACTCTCACTGTGCGCCAGACCCTGGGAGCTGACTCAGCTGAGCTGCCCAGATTCACTCTGCTAGAGTGTAAGGGGCTGGGGCTGGCAAACGGTGTGATACTTTGGAGAGAAATGTCAGAACAGAAAGGAGAGCATACAGGCAGGTGCTGGAGGGAGAGGGGCCCAAACAGTGACAGAGAGGGTCTGATGAAGAGGCCAGACCAGCTACACAGAGGGCACTGTTGGGCTGGACTCATGGCACAAGGCCCTGCCCAACCACTAGGGTGTGCCTTGCAGCATCTGCCTGCCCCTGCAAGGGCTACAGTTTCTTTCTGTGTTAATAAATGGAGATGGGGAGAATAGGTGATCTCTAAGGCCCCTCCCAGCCCTGACATTCCCTGTTCTAAGGCCCCTCCCAGCCCTGAAGTTCTCTGTTCTAAGGTTCCATTCATCTGTGACATGTGTTTGACAGGATCACATAAAGGAACTTCGGATGCTATGTAGTGTGATCCATACTGGAACATGCCTATGCAACCTAGTGGCTCCCTGTTACTTCTAGGATCAAATATAAAATGATCTTTTCAGCTTTTAAAGCCCTTCCCACCTTTCCAGGGCTTTTGCATGTTACTCTAAGAGTGCCTTCCACTCACTCTAAAGTCTGGCTGCACTGGCCTTTGTGCTGTTCCTCACACAAGACCGTCCATCCCCTGACTCCAGGCCTTTTCTCTGGCTGTCCCCCACACCGAGAATGTCCTCCCTCATTTTCACTTCCTGGCTTCTCTGGCTTCCTTCAAGACTCAGCTCAAATCCCATCTTCTGCAAGAGGCCTTTCAAAGTCTCATCCTCCGCCAACCAGCCTCTCACCTCCCCTTCCTTACCCTTTTTCCCCAAGGCCTTCCCTTTAAGGTTATCTTCAGTTTATTTTATGAGTGGCAATGTGTGTGTGTGTGTGTGTGTGTGTGTGTGTGTGTGCGGGCGCACGCCTTGTTTTATCATTTATCATATATGTATATATGTGTAAATTGGCACATTGTAGACACTTAATAAATGCTTGTTGTGCGACTGACAAATGGTCTTCTAACCTATCTCTTGAAAATCTCTAGTGACTAGAAATTCACTCCTTCCTGGAGTAACTCATTCCAATTTTGGATAGCTAGGACTTTTCCTGATTTCAGGACTAAATGTTTACCACTTCTGTGGCATGTGACCTTTTTTCAAACACTTAACTATAGCACCCATGTTCTCATCCCTATTCCAAAGTCTTTTCATCTTTCAAATAAATCTCCATGACTTCTTCAACCAGTTCTCATACGGCAGGATCTCCATCCATGAATGTTCTCCAGTCTCTCAAGAACTTTCCTAAAATGGGCTCCTCAGAACTGAGCGTGGCACTCCAGCTGATGCTTCCTGTTAGGAGCATCCTTCCTTATAGGGATTGTTTCTTTCTTGCATATTGTGGCAGCAGAATGCAAGCTCATTAAAGTCAAAGATATTTGTATTCTTGTATCCTGAGCCTCTGGCATTCAGTTACAAGCATTTCTTGAGGACTTGCTAAATACCAGACACTGGTAAGTGGTTGCTGAGTTGAATGTGGTGATCTTCACCCAAATGCTCTTAACCATTTCTCTTCCCCTCCTGGTTCCTGGATTTCCTCACATTAGCATAGCTTTTTAATATACAGTTTTAGCAAAAAAGCTGGAAACAAAACAGATGACCATTAATTGCAGTAAGGCTAAATAAGTTAAGATACGAGAATGAAACAGAATCAAAAGGTTTTAAGAAATTATAAATATGAAGAATTCAGAGAAATATCAGAAGACAGATGAATGGATGCAGAGTGAAGCAAGCAGGATCAAAAAACAAGGTCCGGAACTACAACCATATATGTGTATATATGTCTATGCATGTATATATGTATGTCTACAACCATAAATAAAGGAAACTGAAGGTTGTGTAATTATTATTCCTGTGAATCTTGGCCCTAGAGAAAAGTTGGAAAAATGCTCCTCACTCCTTCCTTTGCAGAAGTGGTAGACTGAGCATCTTGCCAGATGCAGTTTTGCTGAACTTCATTTTTCTTCCTTTTATAAAAATCCTCTGTTTCAAAAGGTGACTCTTTGGGTTGGGGAAGGAAGAGAGATATATTTGGAAATGGAAGTGATGGAAAAACAGAAGATATTAATAACTTTCTCAAATAATAGTTTAAATAAAAATAACACAAGTTGCAGTGTGCCTCTGTCCTGCATTTGACCTGTCCTGTGACTGTGTGCCCTCCCAGTCCTATTTGTTATGGTCTGAGCCCAAGTCTCTGTGGTATCTGGAAGGTCTAATGTGCCTCCATGATGTAGGAGCTTTTCTTTTACCTTCCTTGTCACCTGTAGTTAAGGCGTGTAGGCAGAGACATATGAAGTCATAAGTTTTATTGTCTCATCTTCACTTCCTATGCTGTCTGGCCTGATAATCACAGATAGGCTCTTTACTCCTTAGCTTAAAGCAGTTTGGGTTAGACATGCAAGTTTACCCAGTTACATTCTGATGAGCTCCCATCTTTGTTGTGTGTCTGCCATCCCTAGCCAGGATTCTCTCATTCTTACACTTTTAACTTTGGTCCAGAAAGCCATGTCCGTTTTTCACTCGGCACCTTCCTGACCAACTGTTTGCTTTTCCAGATCCACCCCTCTCTCCTGAAGGCCTTGCCTTCAGTTAATAGCAGTGATGAAGACACCAACCTAAGATAGACAGTTTCTTTCCCAAGACTCCGTAAGGTTTTTCCCAGCTTTAATCCTACATGGTAAGATAGGGCTGGCACTCTGCAGTCTGAGATCTTCTCAGACATTATAAACATTCTCTGCTTCCTGACTCCCAGTCCAGTACAGCACAGTACTTTCCTCAGCATTTCTTTTTGGATGCACACCTGATATTTGTTCTGTTTATTTTCGTCCTACTTTTTTACATGATTATTGGTGGACATTTTTAAACAACTTAGATTTTTCTGCCTGTAGGAAGTGGATTTTCCATAGTTTTTTGTAAATGTTACTAACAACTTAAATGCTGACTGGGAAAGGGAAGGGGCTGAGTACTTGGTGACTATCCCCTCAATCAAAAATATCTAAGCCCTTCAGTCAAACAATTAAATCTCTCCCCTCCATGCAGGTAGCAACCGCTTTCATAATAGTGTCATAAAGGTGGGATTTATTTTAATTAGTTGTCTTGTAGGCTAATATTAAGAAATGAAAAATACATGGTTCCACAGCCCAGCCACAAGACCCAGCTCATGATCAGGATTGTTGACATTCTAGAAAGAGTGGAAATAAGCTGCTTCCTTTTTAACCCCCTTCATTGATGTGGTGGAGAGTGCCTTCAGTTCCAAGGAAACAGAGCCGGGTTCAAATCCTGATTCCATTATTTCCTAACTGTGACCATGGCCAAGCCATGCCAGCTCTGAGTCTTAGGGATGATCATCCTGTTATCACTGACTTCTGGGCTATTGTGAGGCACCAGTGTTTTTGTGAATGGCAACAGCTGCTGCTAGGATTCCCTGTTAATGCTGAAGTCATATCCCTCCCTTTGGCTTCTCTCAGGCCATCCGGCTGTCCTTGGAGCAGTCTCTGCCTCCAGAGCCCAAAGAAGAGAGTGCAGAGCCCGTGAGCAAACTCCGGATCCGAACGCCCAGTGGGGAGTTTCTGGAGCGGCGCTTCCTGGCCAGCAGCCAGCTACGAGTTGTCTTCGACTTCGTGGCCTCCAAAGGCTTTCCCTGGGATGAGTTCAAGTTGCTGAGCACGTTTCCTCGGAGAGATGTAAGTCAAAAGAAATCATAAGTCACACTTGTGACATTCAGTGGGCCAGAGGGAAGGTGGGAAGCTCCTTTGATCTGACTCTCAGAGAGAGATGCAGGAAAGAAGGGACAGGTGGCAAGCTGTTGTGTATTAGAGGGAAATAGGAATCATTTTTTCTGGTCTCTTCCTGTGGGTCAGAGGAAGTGTGGGATCCAGGTGTGGCCCAGCCCTGCAGATCAAAGGGAAGCCAGGAGTCCCTTGTTTCTTCCACTAGGACATAAACTCCTTGAGGGCAGGGACTGCTCACTTGTATCCCCAGTGCTGAGCACAGTGCCTGGCACATAGCAACCACTTTTAAAATATCTTCCCCTTATTTGGGCCATAAGAACAGGTCAGAAAGAAGGGTAGAGTCAAGTTGTATGGATCATAGTGATTGGTTGAGTGTCATCGTACAAGCTGGATAGCTAGCATGGAGTAAACCAGGAAAATCTCAAGGCTCCTGGAATTCTGTAGTGAAAGTCACCTCTAACATCATCAGGTCCAGACACTGCTAGAAGCAGGAATCACTTATACACCATCCTTAACAAGTTGTTATCCCACCTCCATGACTGGGGACCAGGGCCAAGGGGAACCCCTCGCTCCCTCCTATGGAGCTAAACAGAGTAAATCTTCTCTTTCTATAGCCAAATGAGAAGAGGGTAAAGAGGGAGAAGTTGAGTTCTCGGAGATGACTCCTGAGATTCTGTCACCTGTAGTTCTTTGAAGGTCATGTCACTGCTAAGACTCATCTGAAGCCCTGTGCCTTCAAGCAGTCCTCATGTGACATGGTTTCCAGGCCTCCTGCTCACCCCCTGTTCACTGGACATCCTAGACTCTTCACATGCTCCACCTTGTCAGCAAAGCACCTTGGGGAAAGCTGTGCCTATTAGAAAGTGCCTCACCACCCCTCCAATAGCCCTCTGCTTGTCATTTCTGGAACATTAGTCCTTGCAGACCCCGATGGAGGTCTTTGAGCAGAGGCTGCATGGGCCCTTATCAGGGTCCTTGCAGCTCCTGAGGCATTGTGAATTCCCATGACGCAAGGCAAAGTGGGAGAGTCTTGTGCTTGGCCAGTGAAGGTGTATGTCCTCTTACTCTTTTGTCCTCTGTGCCTTCTTGAAAAGCCAAACTTGCTTAACTTGGCAGGGCTCCAAGGGAAGGCCTGCTTGTTTTCTGCACTGGGCCCCATTATCTGGGGAAGCAGAAAAATTCAAGGGTTTGGTGTTGAGGCATTTCCCGGGGGTCCCTCCTCCTGACAAAAGCTGCCATTCTCAGAATTCTGTCATTATGAACTAGAAGGAGCCTCAAAAATCATCTTGTCCAACATGCTTAATGTGGACATAACCAGGTGGGTCTGATGGTGATTGGCAGTGAAAGTGCAGGAAAGAGGCCCCTCACAGGGATGTACCAGGATGTGACGAAGGCTGCTGTGCTCTGAGCAGTGTATACAAATGTGCTTGGGTTTTCTCCCCTGATGGAGGAAAGTGTGGGTAGTGGCCACTTCATCTTTGACTTTGTTTCCCCAGCACCTATCAGTGTCTGCCAGATAGGAGACCCTTAATCAATACTTGATGAGCCATTGAGTGATTGATTGGAATGCTCAGGACTTGGTAACTGCATAGACAAGAGATATGAGGAAAACAGATAAATCAAGAAACCTGACCATCTGACTCAGGAGTCCTGGGAAGCTGTTGATCATAGATCAGGAAGGGACCTGAGAAGCAACTGAGTCCAGCCTCTTGTGTGTGACACTCAGTAAGTCACTTCTCTGTTGGCATGGAAGGTTGTCTGAGCAGTGACAGGGCCACCAGCCTAGATCTCTGGTTAAGAGCCCTGCATTCCCTCTGTGGCCTGTATCTTCCACTTTCCCTTTCAATAAATTCATTGGGGGGGGAAGGGGGGCAGGGATGCAGTTTAATTTAACAATTGCCAAGTGTCTCCTTAATGTGTGGAATTTGGTGCTAAGTCCTAAGGATGTGACGAAAGTAAGCGACCGCCTGCTATCAGTCTTGAAAAATGTCTGCCACATATAATCTCACACTCGGTGTTAGTTTTGACAGACTTGGGGAAGGTTGCTTACTGCAGGCCAGGCCCAGAGGATATTGTCCAGATTTGGGGAGGCAGCCTGGTGTGGAGAGAGCACTAGATTTGCAGTCAGAAGACTTGGGTTAGGATCGGAGCCCCTCTCTGCACTACCTGTGTGACAGTAAAAAGGCCCTCATGTTCCTAGCCCCCAGCTACCTCCTCTGTCAGATGAAGCAGTTAGACCAGATCCCTTGGTGTCTTCTGGCACAAAACCCTGTGAGCAGGGAAGTGATTACCTGTGTACACCTGCGTTAGTAGCTTAATTCATCTTCTCTTTGAGTGATATCTAAACATTTATGTTATAAATCTGTCAGGTGTTTGTGTCTCTTCTACACAGGGCCAACTGATCAGGCCCTCAGGAGAATGAGAAGGCACTGAAGAGCTTTAGAATTGGGGACTTAGCAGGGCCATGAAATGAATATGAACCCGCCTAGAGAGAGCTTGGAACTAGGAAGCATTCTGTAAATAGGAGGAATTTTGTAGGAAAAACTTTAGGGAATATGAGTGATTATTCCCATTTTGTAGATAAGGAAACTGAAAAGGTCACGTGACTTGCCCTTGGTCTTATAGCCTGTGAGTTTCTAAGGCCAGGTCTCCTAACTCTAAAACCAGCAGTCTTTCCACTGTTCTTGTTATGCCAGATAAAAAATCTTCTTCCTAATTTATAAAACTACTGTGAATTCTGCAAAATTTTTAAAATTTGGGTTTGTTTGGCTTTTTATAACAGAGCATCTACATGCATTTGAAAAATAATGATAGATTATATATACATAATATATGTATTCGTATATATATGAAACATTAAGTCTATAGAAGGTTTATGTGATAATTTGTCATACCATCATTCAATGAGATAGTTGATGCTATTTTGTAGCTTTTAGAGGTTGGGGGTTTGGTATAGCCCTTGAAATGACTCTGAGGTCCCCAGGGTGAGAATTCCTGCTGCAGTCTATAACATGATGTTGTTTCCAACCCCTCAGAGCTTTGGCTTTGAGGAAACCAGGTGCCAGGAAAGCCAGAACTGATCTTCAGGTGACCTTAATTGCAGGCCCATGACTGGTGTAAATAAATATGAAGATGTTAGAGTCACAAAAACAGCTCATAGACCAACATCTTATAACGTATATATATATATATAAGGTCAAAATGGGCATATGATATAGACATAAAGGGTGATACCATAAGCAAATTAAGAAAACAAGAAATAGTTTACCTGTCAGATCTAGGGAGAAGGGCAGAATTTATAACCAAACAAGAGATAGAGAACATTATGAAAGGCAAAGTGGATAATTTTGATTAAATTCAAAAGGTTTTGCATAAACAAAGCCAGTACAATGAAGATTAGAAGGGAAGCAGAAAGCTGGGAAATAATTTTAACAGCAGTGTCTCTGATAAAGGCCTCATTTCTAAAATGTGTCAAGAACTGGGTCAAATTTATAAGAATGCAAGTCATTCCAACTGATAAATGGTCAAAGGATATGAATAGGCAGTTTTAAGTTGAAGGAGTTAAAAGTATCTATAGTCATTTGAAAAAATGCTCTAAATCAATATTGATTAGAGAGATGAAAATTAAAAAAACTATGAGGTACCATCTCACACCTATCAGATTGACTAATATGACAAAAAAGGGAAATGATAAATGTTGGAGAAGTTGTGGGAAAACGAACACTAATGTATTGTTGGTACAGTTGTGAACTGATCCAGCCATTCTGGAGAACAGTTTGGAACTATGCCCAAAGGGCTATAAAACTGTACATACCTTTTGATCCAGCAATACCTTTACTAGTTCTGTCTCCCAAAGAGATCATAAAAAAGGGAAAAGGACCCACATATGCAAAAATATTTATAGCAGCTCTTTTTATGATGGCAAAGAAATTGAGGGGATGCCCATCTATTGGGGAATCAAGTTGTGGTACATGAATGTAATGGAATACTGTTGTGCTATAAGAAATGATGAACAGGCAGATTTCAGAAAAACCTGGACAGACTTACATGAACTGATGCTGAGTGAAGTGAGCAGAACCAGGAGAACATTGTACACAATAACAGCAGCATTGTGCGATGACCAGCTTTGATAGACTTAGCTCTTCTCAGCAATGCAGTGATCTAAGACAATTCCAAAAGACTTATGTCAGAAAATGCTATCCACATCCAGAGAAAGAAATATGGAGTCTGAATGCAGATCGAAGCATATTATTTTCTCTTGCTTGTTTGTTTCTTTCTTTCTTGTGTTTTTTCCTTTTGTTCCGAATTCTTCTTTTACAACATGTTAATATGGAAATGTGTTTAATATGATTGTACATGTATAGCCTATGCAAGATTACATGCCTTCTTGGGGAAAGGGGAAGAGAGGGGAGGGGAAAAAAAATTTGGCACTCAAAATCTTAACAAAAGTGAATGTTAAAAATTATCTTTAGGAGCAGCTAGGAGACGCAGTGAATAGAGCATCAGCCCTGTAGTCAGGAGGACCTGAGTTTAAATCCAGCCTCAGACACTTAACACTTACTAGCCATGATACCATGGGCAAGTCACTTAACCCAATTACTCAGCCTTCCCCCCTCCAAAAAGCAAAAAAATAACAAAAAAAAAAACCCCTTGTATATTTAATGGGGGGATGGGGGGGAATCAAATACTATTAAGTAAAAAAAAACAAAAAACAGCTGCCTACGTACAGGATAGGAAGAACATGACTAGAAAATAGTTTGTGTGAAAAGGATCTGGGGTCTGAGTGAACCTTGAGCTCATTCTGAGTTCACAGTGTGACGTGTCTCCCCACTCATAAAACTTAGATGACCTTAATCTGTATTAAGAGAGGCCTAGGGTAATGATAACCCCATTGCCCTTTGCCTTTGTCAGACTATGTCTAAATTATCCAGTTAGGGCTATTACATTTTAGGAAGTCCATTGACAAATTGGGTGTATTCACTGAGGCCAACTAGGATAGGGGGGAGATTGGTGACCATTTCATAGAAGGATAAGTTGAAGAAGCTAGCTGTGTTTATCCTGGAGGACAGAAGCCTTAGGGGAACATGAATGATATCTGTCTTCAGGTATTTGAAAAAGTATTACACAGGAGAGAAATTGGCTTTATTCTCTTTGACCCACAGGACAGAGCTAGGTGAAAAGCTGCATAGAGGCATATTTAAATTTGACATAAGGAAAAACTTCTTTAAAATCCACACTATCCAAAAGGAGAATAGGCAGCTTTTACAGATAGTGAGCCCCCCATTACTGGAGGTCTTCAAGGAGAAGCTGGATGACCACTTATCAGGAGTATTAAAAGGTTTCTTTTTCAGGTAATGGTTGGCCCAGATGACCTAAACATCCTGTCCACCTCTGAGATGCTATATGGTCAAGGGTACTTTAGAGCAGGGCTTTTTAAACTTTTTCCACTCGTGACCCCTTTTCTAGGCAACATTTGTTGCCTTGTGTGGCCTGAGGGCATGCACAGGGCAAAATGCACATGCTTTGTGTTCAGAACCAAGGCTGCAGTGAAGTTACCCAGTACACCATGTAGAAGGGCAGGCGCTGCCAGAAACACCTCGAATTCATTACACATTTGATTTTTAATTAATTTTGGTCGTTATGCATTCAGAAACCTTTTACTGTTGCCAAGTTTTTATGACCCCATATGTTTGTGACCCACAGTTTAAGAAGCGCTGCCTAGAGCAGAGGTGTCAAATACTGAGCCTGTGGGCCAGTGTAGAGTGCAGCCACACAGATTTAAATGATTAAATGTAATTGGAAAATACTTAACAAAATAAGAATACAATAGAATATGGATAATGTTCATTTGTGATTGTCTAAGTTGGCGTGCAGCCAGGAAGGATCTTTATGCACGATTAATAGACCCATTTGTCTTGGAGTGTGACACCACTGCTCTACAGCCTGACACAGACTTGTATCCATGGGGCAATACTATTCACAGTCACATCTCGGTGAACAGAGCAAGATGCCAGGTAAATGGTGGTCCATCCCTCCCTACAGAGCTGCTAGAGTTTCCACAGGGCTGTTTTGTAATCACCATCTGTGGCTGCGGGATTAGTATCTAATTTGGAAAAGTCATCTTAAGTTACAGCCAAACCAGCAGGCCATTGAAAAACATAGCTGAAAATACTGTCTTCTCAGTTAGGACTATGGCTGAGCCTCGCAATAGCTCCTCACCATATGCCTTTTTACTGAAACGTAGAAGCTCTCTCTCACAGAAGGACTGGTATCAGGTGTTCCGTGCAGAGTGCTCTTTGGGAGATAGCAGAACAAGGCGACATCATCCTTGCTCCGGTGACACTTATTGTAGTTGTTTGAGCATGACGTGTCTTCTTGGAGAAAGGAGGGGTCTCTCTTTCCTAAGGCTTCTTCTCTAAACCAGAAGCCTCAGCTTATGGTTTGAAGCCTCAGTTTGAAATGTTGGTGCCATCTTGGTGTCAGCCTTCCTTCCATGAACATCACCCCAGACAGTACCCCACCCCCAGTGCTGGATGGGAAAGCACTCATCCCATCCCTTCCCTCCTCTCACATCTACGAGCATTTCTGGAGGATGTGCACCTGGGTCAGCAGCTCCCACTACTGCTGATACCTCCTCCTTTGCTGGGCCCACTCGACTTCATTCTCCAGGATGTCTGGCTCTAGATCAGTAATCATGTCATCATGCTTATCTGGGGTGTTTCACTCTATCTTGCATGGTTTTCTGTGTATTCTTGCCACCTCTTCTTAATCTCTTCTATCTCTGTTAGGTCCCTACCATTTTTGTCTGAAACTTTCCCTTGATTATTAACTTCCCTCCCCCCCCAGCCTGCCCTCCCTTCCATCATCCCCCCTCTCATCCCCTTCCCTCCCTATTCTCCTGGAGGGTGAGATCCCCTATTTAGTGTGTATTTCCCTCCCTCCTCAAGCCAGATTCAATAGGAATAAGGTTGACCCATTCCCTTTTGCCTTCCTATTCTTCCCCTCCATTGTAACCATTTTCCCTTGCCTCTTCTGTATGAGATAGTTTGCCCCAATCTGTCTCTCCCCATCTCCTCTCATTATATTCCTCTCACCTCTTAATTTCACCTTTTAAGTATCATCCCTTTCTGTTAAATTGGTCCTGTGACCTCTATCTATGTATACCTGTAAACATATATACACACATTCACATATGTATTCATATGCCCGCATACCCTCATATAAAGACATATATATATGTATATATATATATATATTTCTAATCCCTTCAACTACTGAGAAAAGTTTCGTAAGTTACAATTATCGTCTTTCCATGTAGGAATGTTAATAGTTCAACTTTGATAAGTTCCTTATGATTTCTTTTCCCTGTTTACCTTCTCATGCTTCTCTTGCTTCTTGTATCTGAATGTCAAATTTTCTATTCAACTCTGGTTTTTTCAGCAAGAATGCTTGAAAGTCCTCTATTCCACTGAATGACCATATTTTCCCCTGAAACATGATACTCAGTTTTGCTGGGTAGGTGACTCTTGGTTTTAATCCCAGCTCCCTTGACCTCCAGAATATCACATTACAAGCCCTTCGATCCCTCAGTATAGAAGCTGCCAGATCCTGGGTTATCCTGATTGTGTTTCTACAATATTCAAATTGTTTCTTCCTGGCTGCTTGTAATATTCTCTCCTTAATCTGGGAATTCCAGAACCTGGCTATAATATTCCTAGGAGTTTTCTTTTTGGGATCTTTTTCAGGAGGTAATCGGTGGATTCTTTCAACCTCTATTTTGCCCTCTCGTTCTAAAACATCAGGGCAGTTTTCTTTGAGAACTTCCTGGAGGATGCTTTCTAGGTTCTTACTTTGGTCATGGCTTTCAGGTAGTCCAATAATTTTTAAATTATCTCTCCTGGATCTATTTTCCAGGTCAGTGGTTTTTCCCATGAGATATTTCACATTGCCTTCTATTCTTTCATTTGTTTGGATCTGTTTAACAGCATCTTGATTTCTCATAAAGTCATTAGCTTCCATTTGCTCCAATCTAATTCTGAATCAATGATTCTCCTCAGTGAGCTTTTGAGATTCTTTTTCCATCTGGCAAATTCGACTTTTTAAGGAATTCTTCTCCTCATTGCCTTTTTGAGCCTCCTTTGCCATTTGAGTCAGTCTGTTTTTTAAGGTATTATTTTCTTCAGTCAGGCCATTGACTCTCATTTCATAATTTTCTTGCATTGTTCTCATTTCTCTTCCCAATTTTTCCTCCACTTCTCTTATCTGCTTCTTAAGGTCCTCTATGGCCTATAACCAGCTTGTATTTTCCTTTGAAGCTTTTGGTGCAGGAGTTCTGACTTCACTGTCTTTCTCCTGTTCCATGCTTTGCTCCTTTTTGTCCCCAAAATAGGAGTGTAATGTTGGAATCTTCTGTCTGCTTTGTTTCCTTTGCCTGGTCATGTTGCCCCTCAGTCACTTGGGCTTTTTGCCACAGTAGGACTCTGCCACCAGACAGGGGAACTTTCGTCCCAAACGCTGGGGTTTTCTAAGCTGCCGGAGGTATTATGTGGGTGCCCTCTCTGAGGTCTCCACATGCTCTGGCAAGCTGGACACACACCCCAGGACCTCCACCCTAGACTGCAATCCAGATCCAAGCAGGTTAAAGCAAGAGCGATTACCCCTCAGACTGGTGCTTGGTCCCCCTACACTCTGCAGGCCAGGAGATGAAGCCGCCACGTGGCGCTGGCAGGCTGTGCTGGTGTCTCAGCGGTTTCTCGCCCCGGGGGTAAAAGCCACACACTCCCACTTACTGGGTCCCAAAGTCCAGACTGCACTGGCCTCTCACCTTGTCCTTCGCATCTATGTATTGATAAATCTGGAAACAGCCACAGCTGCTGCTGATCTGGAGTCCCTTGGGCTGGCGGCTGGTCAGGCCCGCCCTGGGGCTAAAGCCTCAGAGTGGTGCTGGGCTCGGCTCCCAGAGCACTGCGCTGGCCGATTCCTGCTGGCCTGCCGGGCTGTCCTCAGCGGGAGGTTAGCTTCTCTGTGTCATTTTGTGGGTTCTGCAGCTCCAAACTTTGTTTAGAGTCCCCTTTTTACATGGATTGGGGAGGGTGGAAGCTGGAGCTGTGGGAAGGTCATGCTTCTACTCCGCCATCTTGGCTCCACCCCCACTATTATTCCAAAATCTCATTTTCTAGAGAATTAAATTTAATGTTGAGGAGATTTTTATCTGCTTCTCTGTTCCAGGTGTGGTCTCTACTCTTGCAAATACTCAAAAGTACATTGAATATTTGTTTTATATTCCTGTTACTCCTAGTCAGGAATCTATAAATTCAAATCCCACTTGAGCCGTGTGACCCTGGACAAGTCTGTCATCTGTCTAAGCCAGTTTCCTCATCTCTATGATAGGGACAGGAATATCTATCATACCTGCCTCATCGTGTTGCTGTGAGGCGCAAAGGAGATCATTTATGACAAGCACTGTTTAAACCATCAGGTGTTACAGGCAAATGGCATCTACAGCCCTGAGACTGCTAAGAAAGCAAATGCTAGGACATCAGTCCATAATGAGTATGTCTAGGGGCGACTAGGTGGCGCAGTGAATAGAGCACCAGCCTTGGAGTCAGGAGGACCTGAGTTCAACTCCAGCCTCAGACACTTAACACTTAGCCGTGTGATCTTGGGCAAGTCACTTAACTCCAATTGCCCTGCCTTCCCCCCTCAAAAAAAAAAAAGAATACCTGCTATGCATAGAGGAAGACTTGGGTGACAGTTCAATAGGATGCACGCTGTGAGGGGTGTCAGGACGTTCCAGAAGAGAGCCTCAGCAAAGAGGGAGATGGGACATAGAAAGTCAGTCAGTTTGGTTGGAATGTAAAACAAAGAAAGGGGATTCATATGAAATCAGTCAGGAACCAGATTGTGAAGGACTTGAAAATATCAAGCTAAGGATTCAAGGAAACAGACTAAGAACTGAAGATATCATGGTGAAAAATTAGGTAGTCTCTCTCCTTAAGAAAAATCGAATCTACTGTGGGAGAATGACGTGCTCAGAAGTCATTGTAACCTGGGTAGCGTGGAATCACATTCTGGGGCAGGCATCGCCAAGAAAGATGAAGACCGCGAGGGGAAGATTGTGAAGAAACCAGCAGTGACTTTCCGAGTACACACAGTAAGTGTTTTCTGTGGACCGCTCGGTGACTCCAGATATAGCACTCTGCCTTGAGTCAGCCCTGAGTTCAGATGTGGCCTTCTGTGGCTCCTGCCTGTGTGACCCTGGGCAAATCACTCAGTCAGCTTCCTCATCTGTACAACAGGGGCAGTGATAATAGCACCTCTATCCTAGGGTGGTTGTAAGGATCAAATGAGTGGTCTATCAGTGTTTATTCCTTCCTTTTCCTCTTCCCTTCCCCTTTGCTCTAAGTGGTCTGTTCTGTGTTCTAAAAGAGAAAGGAAAGAGGTTAGAGGAATGCCCGCGTACTTGCCAGGTTATAAGGGAGAATGATGTGGGCCCTTAAAAAGGGAAAGAAAAGCTGCTTTAAAAAAGAAAGAAGCAAAGGTATTCAGAGAAACCTCACCTGTGACCAAGTAATACATGGGAGGACCTCAGAGCTGATGACCATGAAGCTGTTCTCCAAGGAGAGAGAACTGCATGTTAGAGCTGCTTCTCATCTTCTGTGAGTCAGAGTGACGATGTGGGTCCTCAGATGACATCAGGAGAAAGAGCACAAGGTCATTATCTTAGAGTGGAATGTACCTCAAAAGGCATCTCATCCTCTCTCCTCATTCCATAGCCAGGGAAACCGAGGCCCAGAAAAGCTAAGTAATCTTCCCAAGGTCATGCAAGTAGGAAGAGAGATCCAGTAAGGATCAGAGTTGTATAAACAAGTAGCCATCATACTTTACTTCTTGTCAAGAGTTACCCCGCCAATTGGCATTAACAGTTTCTGTTGTGCTGTGACATGTAACCAGGGCATGAATGCCTGATTGATGATACTGCCAGAACGAATCTAGAAAGTATTGCTAAGGATTATGAAGTGTTGTTGAGAAACTGAGGACCAAAAGAGCAAAGGTGGTGTTTTCATTACTCCTCCCCATTGAAGGTAAGAGATACACAAGAAAAAGGCAGATGGGAACAGCTCATTGAGAAAATGGCATCTGGAGTTTCAGATTTCTGTATATCACTTAAAATGTAGGAATAATTAATATTGGGCCAAGCATATTTAAAAAGGACTAATAAGGATGAATTTACAGTGATTGCCATCCTATGAACTAAAGACTCCTAGGGATCCATGGAATTATGGCAAGAAATGTGCCAATCCATATGCACACCAATGCTTATCATCTTGATTTTTATTTAGCCCTAACAGCATATACAGCATGATCCAGGTAATAAATGAGCATGTTTTCTGAATAATGTGACACAGATTTAAAAAAAATAATTGTAATTAAAACTATATAAGCTTATCTGAGTGAAGTAAAAAAAAAAATCCTGTATTTACCTTGAATCTTGCAGATCTGATCAAAAAGACCTTCAGCTGAAAAGGGAGAGAGAAAATGAGCTTAAGTATGTCCTCCACAATAGAGAGCATAGAGAATAACTACAAAGCAAAGTCCAAAATAAGATCTGGTAATAAAGTTCATTGCCTCACATACACTAATGATGACAAGCAAGTAAAATGAACTAGAGCAGAAAACCTAATCTAAGGAAAGAAATTCATCCTTGCTCTTCTCGCTGAGACTGCATCTCATGGCTGCTGTATGGTTCTGCAAGCATGTGTTTTGTTGATATGGTAGCATTAAGAGAGAAATCAAAGCTAGACCCAGGGCAACAGACACAGAAGTGATATTACCCTCAGAGGATACAACAGATCATCTGCACAGAAAAAGGAAATGGATGAGAGTAGTTAAGGGAATAGATGTCAAGCCTGGCACAGACTCATGAGAGAGTGAAAGTGGATCCAGTTATCCAGGTGTATGTGGAACACTTGGCCAAAAGCAGACCAAGTTGTCGTTTCTTAATCCAATGTCATGACAATTTCATACTTTAAAAAGTAGAAGCAATAATGGTAGGTTCTTTTCTGGCTTTCCTTTGGAAAGAAACAACTTCTTGTCATTTTGGGTAGAAAAGAGAGAAGCAAAGCTGGGAACAGTCTGATGTGCACCCTGGACTTGGGAGAGCAACTTTCCAAGAGTTCAGTAAAAAGCAAAATCTCCTGAGTGGACCAGGTGGTTGAGCCAAGGAAGGGTGGGATGCTCTCAAGAATAAAATTCTGAAAACAATTCCATGAAAGAGGAAAACTGGGCATTGCCTTCAGAGAGTGCTGTGGATGTCCACACCACCAGATAGGACTCTGAGAAGACATGTACACAAGTGCGTGTAAAGAAGATGGAAACAGGAGAAGGTGACAGGGTGGAAGAAAAGCTACCTTGTCCCCCCTGAGTCTTCTCTAGGCAAAAGATTCTATTGCTTAAACCAATCCTCCTATGCCATGGACTGGCGGCCCTTGTCTGTGCACCTCCCAGCTCATCAGTGTCCATCCTGCGCAGTGGCACCACAAGTGAAAACAGTCCTTCAGATGGATTCTGAGCCTGGAACATGACAGTGGGACTTAAGCACTGCCATGCTGCCCTCTCATCAGAGTACTGATGTATTTTGAACTTGTAATCCCAGAAAACCCCATGATCTTTTTTAGACAAACCACTGTCTGTTCTCCCCCACCCCATCCTTCAGGAGTTGATTTTTTTAACCTAAGTGCAGGAATTTGGGATTTCATCTTATATTCAGCCCAGTGCTATAAATTTGCAAGATCTTTTTAGATCCTGACAATGTCATCTACTGGCTGATCTGTCATCTGAAAAGTTGATGAAAATTCCATCTATGTCTTTGTCCAAGTCACTTATAAAAATGTCAAACAGTTCAGGACCAAGCACAGACCTCTACATCACTTTACTGGAAATCTCCTTCCCAGTTGACATTGAACCATTAATGATAACTCTTTGAGTCTTGCCTTTCAGTCCATTAAGAATTATGAAGGTAGCTAAAAGACAAGTGGATAATGCACTAGACCTGAGAAAGACCTGAGTTTGAATCCAGACTCAGTCACTTACTAGATACCCTGGGCAAGTCCAGAATCTCCTACAAACTTTAATTCATTCTGTGTCTGTAATCCAGGGCACTTGGCCACCTGCTACGAACTTAGAATCACTGGCAAATTACTTACCATTCATGGTGCTTCTCATTGAAAAATATGCTTTGCTCACTTAAAATCTAAATGGTGTTTAATTCCCTTGTAAGCAGAAACAGCCACACATGTAATTGCACTGATTAATCTCTTCCAGCTACTCCTTGTACTTCCCAAAGCCAGGGATGGCCCTCCTGAGCCCATGTCCCCGTGCATTGGCACACTGTGGCCCATAGCCAGAGCACCAATTTGGGTGTCAGGATCAACACAGAGAAAGAATATTTGAGCCCTGTCTGCTCTGCATACAACCAGTTCTGGTGTACTCTTTGTGATTTCTGCAGCCATCTTTGATCTGAAATTGTCACCTCAACTGGCATTTTGAGGGCTACCTTTTCTGGTGGCTTCGTTAAGACTGCTTGTGTGATGGGCCTTTCTGAAGCACCAAGAATACTCAGGGGGGATGTGATCTAGAAAATCATTCAGGCTGCCTGGAACAATGGGGAGCTCTCTTCCTCACTAGCAGTCTTCAGGCAGAGGCAAAGTGACCATGAGCTGCTTCCTACTCTGTTTCAGACTGGACCAGCTGCTCTCTGAGAGCCTCTTGGGACAGTCAGAGTTGCTGATGTCCTAGCAGAGTGATTTGTCTGTTATCACACAGCTACTAACTATGAGGCAATTGGTTTGGAAGACAAACTCCCTCAGGCACTTACTAGCCATGAGACAGGAACCCATCAGGATCCTCTCCCAATCTTTTTCCTCCTCCTTTTAAAAAAATTTTTTTCTTTAAAATGTATTTTTTAAAAATTCTTTTTAAATTTGGAGTCCCAATTTCTCTCTCTCCTTACCTCTCCCCCACGTACTGAGAAGGCAAGCAACATATCAATTATACATGTGAAATCATGCAAAAAATTTCCATATTAATCATTTTAAAAAAAAAAGAAAATGAGAAAATTATACTTAAGTTTGCACTCAGAGTTCCATCAGTTCTCTTTCTCTGGAGGTGTATAGCATTTTTTTCATCATGAATCCTTTGGAATTGCCTTAAATCATTGTATTGATCAGAGTAACCAAGTCTTTTACAGTTGATCATCATTACAACATTGCTGTTACTGTACACAATAATCTCTCAGTTCTTTTCATTTCACTTTGTATCCATTCATATAATATTCTTAAGTCTAGGCTCTTTCTTTGATTATGGCTTTCCAGTAGAACAATAATTTTTCCACAACAGTGAAAACAGTTTATTACAGAAAAATTAATTGGCATAACAATATTCTTCTTACCCATCTTCCCATTCTCTATACCATCTTATTTTATGTCTTTTATAACTAAATGATAGAATCATCCAGTAATTCTTAAATTATCTCCCCTCAATCTGTTTTCCAGGTCAGTTTCTCTAATGAGAGATTTCACATTTTCTTCTATTGTTTCATTCCTTTGACTTTCTTTGTTTTATTGTTTCTTGGTGTCTTATGGAGTCATTATCTTCCACTTGCCCATTTCCAATTTTTAAGGAATTATTTTCTTCAGTGAGATTTTGTACCTCTTTTTCCATCTGGCCAATTTTGCTTTTTAAGGAGTTCTTTTCTTCAGTGAATTTTTGTGCCTCTTTTACCATTTGGTAAAAGTACCTCTTTTTCCATCTGGCCAATTTTGCTTTTTAAGGTGATATTTTCTTCAGTATTTTTGTGCCTCTTTCACCAAGCTGTTAATTCTCTTTTCATGATTTTCTTGCATTACTCTCATTTATTTTCCCGGTTTTTCCTCTACTACTCATCTCCTTAACTCTTTCAGGAATTCTTATTGAGCATGGGTGCAATTACATTTTTCTCTGAGGCTTCATTTGTAGCTGTTTTCATAATGCCGTCTTCTTCTGAGTTTGTGCCTTGGTCTTCCTTGTGACCATAGTAGCTTCTTATAGTCAAATTCTTTTTGTTATGTTTGCTCGTTTTTCCAGCCTATTTCTTGACTTAGAATTTTATGTTCAAAGTTGGACTTTGCCCACCTGGGGGTGGGGAGGCACTGTCCCAGCTTCAGGCTTTATCGTGCTACTATTTTCAGAGCTAGTTTTAAAGGTCTGCAAGTTTTTGGTATTTCCAAGATGGTATGGCTGGGGAGAGGTGTGGTCACTGCTCTCTGGTCTTTAACCAGGAAGGGCTCCCCAGTCCCATGCATTTGCATGCACTGGGTTTCCTATCTGCTTTGGTATCATGCCCAGGGCCACTGTATTCTTGTGACTGACCACCAGTGCTTCACTCTACCCTGGAACTGTGACCCAGAACTGCTTATGAGCAATAGAGTTGCTATTCAGCACCAACTGTACCCAGTGCCTGAGAGCTCTGGAAGTGGCTGCTGCTGCTGCCACCACATGTGTGGACTCCAGACAGGCCTCTACCCCAGGGTCACAGACTTCTCCTGCTGACCTTTTGTTGACTCTGCCACTTCACAGTTTGACTTGAGGCATTATTTTAAAGCTTTTTGGAGGAAAATTATGGGTTGCCTCTAATCTAGCATCTAGACTCTGCCCCCAACATATCCAAGGTATGTTTTCTCCTCATCCTTAAAATGTAGGTCCATAATCCCTGTGAAATCCTTAGGATCAAAAACAAATGAGATAGTGTATGTAAACCAGTTTGCGCATCTTAAAACACTAGCTAAGCTTCAGTAGTGTTATCATCATATATTGGAATAAGGATTTACAAACAAGTCCAAATTAGTGGCGATGCCAGGGCTTAGCCTCAGAAGTCCTGTCCTCTAGTTCAGGGCCCCAGGGATTCATCTCACCGTGCTGGATGAGGTAGGTCACCCGGATTGGAATCAGATCAGGAGGAAGGGACCATTCCCCATCCCTGCTGAGTAAAGGAATAGCTGTCTTCATGCCCCACCCCTTCCTCTGAGCCAGCCCGGTGGTCCCTCGACCAAGGCAGCTTCCACCTCCTTCTCTCTCTTTTCTAACCATTGTAGAGGGTAAAAAGGGTTGGGGGATGGGCTGGGAGGGTTCTCCCTACAGGTCTTCCCTGTAGATTCTTCCTGTACTCTGTAGAGGGGCCTGTGGAAACAAGCCCCAGTCAAGAAAACACCTGCTGTACCAGGCCCTGGAGATAAATTCGAAAGTTCCTGTCCTCATACCTTCTATTAGGGGAAACACCCCATACATGGATAGGTAAGTACAACTATAGAGATAAGATTAGGAACTAGGCCGTGCTTTCACCAGTGTAAGGAGGCTCCTTCTCTGCAGCAGTGTTTGGAAGTTAAGTCCCATGTCCAGAGTCACATAGCCAGTCTCCATCAGAGGCAGGCCACAATAACAAAACAGATGCCAAGTGCCTTGAGGGAAGGACCCTGGTAACTGGGGCTTGGCAGAGAGAGGCCCCAGAAAAGATCAGGGATCCCCTTCATGAAGAGTTAGGAAGTCCTCATCTCCGGAAAGACCTTTGTTAGAGGCCCTCCTCAGATGGGGGGTAGAGGAGACAGCTGGCTAGTCTGCAGTGTTGGCTCTGCAGCTGTGACCTGGAGTAAGTTATTCTGCTTTAGCCTTCGCTGCATCCTCTGGAAGGAGACGGCTGTTCCCATGACCTTCAAAGCCCTTCCCAGCCTGGCCATTGCACATTCCGAGAGCCCTGGGACGATGTGGCCTGGAAGCAGATGAGGATCCTCTGAGCACTCGAGCTCCAAGCCTTCCGCTGGCTTTATTTGTGAGCTCTGGGCTGAGACTGCGAATCACAGGCAGTTTATCTAGAGCCTGTAGCTCTTTATTTACTGTAGCTGGAGGCCTTGGTGAGCTGAGGCTTTGACAGGATTTCACACTGATTCATCAGAGCCCTGGCTCAGGATCAGGTGGCAGCCAAGCCACATAAGGTTATTCAAAACGCATTAACAATGTTGCTTAATAATTCAGAACCAGTTTGTTCTGTTTAGAGTATTAAGAATTTTTAAATCCTTTTAATTAGCCAATTCTAACAGCAATTTAAATGAACAGGGAAAAATCTGTTCCTTCCTGAAAGGGCGATGGTTGTAGCTTCATGTAATCCAGGCTGTACAGTGTAGCCCAGGCCCAGCAGTGTGCACAGGTGGGCCACTGGCCCTTTTGGACCCTAAAGGAGGACAATTCCAGTCTTTAGGTGCTTAATACTTTATTGGAACCCCTACAGAGAACTGAGGAAGCCAAGATGAGTGATGAGAGATGGGCATTTAGAATACTTCAGGACTTTGAGGACCTGGGATTTCTTCAATTCAGACGCTGCCCCCACTGACAGAAGTCATAGTCTCTTGTGCAGAGAAAGTGATCTTTCTCTGGAAGGAGTCTACCCTTTCCACCCAGAGATAAAATAGGAATCCCTTCCCTCTAAAACATTCTCTCTCCTTGAAGACCTCTAGTGACGGGCAGAATTTACTGCCTGCAGCCTCCTGACCTCACACTGCACCTGACGCCACTCCACACCTTTTCCTCATTGCTCCTAGTTCTGGCTTTGTGGGTCACCTAGAACAAAGTGAATCCTTCCTACATGTGGCATCTGTACAAACACTTGACCCCAGACCCCTTGAGTCTTACCTTCTCCAGGCTAAATATCCCCCCGCTCCTCCAACACTTCCTCATATGGCACGAATTAGAGGCACTTTTCTGCCTGGGCTGCCCCGTCTGGATGTTCTGCAGCCTGAACTGTGATGCCCAGAAGCGAGCACCTTGGTCCAGATTTGTTCTTACTGCAGGACTATCCTCTGCCTTTTTTCTGGACATTATGTTCCCTATTATTTACCCTATCACTATCTCAGTAGTCAAACTCTGATTAATAGGAAATCCTTCTTTATATTGAATCTAAATTGGCTGGTCACTCTTCTCTCCCCAACTGCTCTTCCCTGCTGCTAGTTCTACCCTTTAGGGCCAAGCAGAATAAGTCTAATGCCTCTTTTGTAGAATGACCCCCTGAATCTTTGAATTTCTCAAAATAGTTCTCACAATGAAGTGCCCATGGTTCCTGGAATGGCCTTTAGGATGCTTGCTTCTGTGCTTGAGAGCTCTCTCCACACACAGAATCAGAATCATCTGGCCCTCACAAGAAGCCTCTCCACCCATTCCTCAGTTGCCGTCACTGGCTCTGCACCCAATCCCCATCCCCTTACCTGCTATCTCTTACATCTCTCCACACCCTTTCATGTATTCTTATGGCACCAGCCCACATCTCTTCTTGGCGCTTCAGACCCTCGTTAACTTGTCTCAAACCAAGCTTTGTGTTCCCTGCCCCTCCATGTGCCTTCACTCCTGTCTGCCCTGTCTGCTCACACTCATAACCTTAGGATTGTTTCTGATCTTTCCTCTCCCTCACCTTTCAGGTTCTGTCAGTTGCCAAAACTTGTGGATTCTCCCTACAAAATCTCTGCAAAATCCTCCCTATTTTTATATAACCACCATTCCAATGTTCTGTGAGCCTCTTTTCAGGTCTTCCTACTTCCAGACCATCCTTCATGCCTTTGTCCAACTGGCCTTCCTTGCACAGGGCTCTGGATGTCAGGCTTCAGCTCCAGCCACGTCGGGAGTGCCTCATCATGTACCAAATCAAGTTAGAATTCCTTTGTCTGCTAGTCAAAGCCCTCCTCTGTCTAGAGCCCTCTCCCACTATGGCTTTTCATATTGAATTCAGTTATTCACCGTTTCCTATACATCCTCCCTGCTTTCCCACTTTGCCATTTGTCCAGGCAGTTTCCTGTGCGTAAACTGCACTCTTCGTCCCTCCCCATCATTTGAATTTCTACCCATCCTCTGAAACTTAACTCATGTGCTACCTGGGTGACGAGGGTGTCTGTCTGTAGTTGGCCCTTCTCCCCGCACACTAAACATACCACTTTGCTTTCGTCTCCCTGACCCATTTGTTACTTTGTTTTTATTTCCTTATTTACTGCGTGTGCAGCGCACGCGTGTGTACGCAGCTGTAGTATTTCCAGTTAGACAGTCAGCTCCATGAGGGCAAGCATTACCGTATTTAAACTTCAAATCTCTTCTAATTCTGAGCAGTAGATCTCTATACACATTAGGTATTTACTGTCCACTGACCTGCATAGAATTGAAAGGACCTGACCTTTGAGTCTGCTCATGTCTCCATTATCATAGATGAGGACTTCTCCACATTAGTAATGAAGGTAGGTCTGAAACCATGTTTCCTTGTGGAGCCATTCTGTCCTGCCTTGGGCAGAATTGGGGCTTGGTAACTGTTAGTTAGCTGATGATGTCAGTGATAAGAAAAACCAGTTTTTTTTTTATGGAGGAGGATTTACTGAAGCCAGGTAGGGATTTACTGAACCCCATAATTAGATGTGCATTTCCAGCCTACTTTGCATTCTGCTCATAAAATCATGGATTGTCAGAGTTGGAAAGGCCCTTCGAGATCATCTCCACCAGCATCATTCTACACATGAAGAACCTGCTGCTGAGAGCTGAGGGGCCTTGTGCAAAGTCACCTCCTGAGTTGGTGGCAGAGCTGCCCCTTGAACCCAAGTCCCTTGGCTTCCAATCCAGAGATCTTGCCTCTTCCCATTTTAGTGGAATCCAGGTTTTCTCCTCTCAACACTCCTCCTGTGAGTCCCCCCAAAAGTTGGGGAAACCCTGGTCTCTGCTTGGGCCTCATCCAGGCTCCTACTGGCCCAGCCTTCAAAGCAAACACCTGCTCCATTCACAGTTCTTGCCTTCCAGTTTCATAAGCTTTTTCAGAGATAAAATGTAATATCAACATAGCTCTGAGAGAGCCTTGGTAACATTCAAGATATTCAAAGTGCTGCATCTGGTAACTGGAAGATTTAATGATCTCCTGCTGTTGGGGTAATTGGATAAGTAAATACATCAGAATAAATCATGATGGCGGCAAGCCTTTTGTGGACAGCTGAGGACTGAACTCTTTTAACTCACGTTCAAAGCCAAAGCTCTGGGATGCTGTCTCTGTGGAGAGGTGTGTGTGTGTGTGTGTGTGTGTGTGTGTGTGTGTGTAAGAGAGTGCTCACTCTACCTTTCATAGCCTGCGTGTGCATCCAAATGTGTTAGAAGTTCTCCCCAGCCCACGCTCCAGCCAACATGCAGAGAACCAGGAGAGGCTCTCCATGGAGTCATGGAATGTGGGTTCAAGGTATCTGACTCTGCCACTTGCAGCTCTGGGACCTTGGTCAGGTCACATACGTGGGGCTGGCATATGGTCCAAACTTCCCTCTACAAGGATCCCCTCTGTGACATCCCCAACAAAGGCTCATCCAAGGCTCTGCCTAAAGGCCCTCATGAAGGACAACTCGGGCCCCTCAGCAAAGCTCTCATTGTTGGCAAGTTTTCATTATTATTAACAATACTAATCAATAATAACGGCAGTCAGCATCTGGCACTGATGGATCCAGAGCCTTTTCACATCTGTTCCCTTGTTTGGGTCTCACAGCAGACTTTGAAGGAAAGCAAGGCAGTATTTACCATTTTTGCAGGATCCTTGGATTAGGCAGTGGCATGCCCAAGGTCATATAATCCCTAAGGAGAAAATCTGGAACCCTACCCCAGAAGAAAATTCAAGTGGAGTTAAATCATTACCATTCAGTGCCACATTGATTTGGACACAGGCTCAGCTTTTTCCCTATTTTTCTGGCTTGTATAAAGCCTAAGTCAACCCATGGCTAAACTCTTGGCCAGAGTACTCAAAAAAGGACAAGACTGCAATTAAGATAAGAATGAATAAAACATCTTCTTCTGAATTGAAAGAAGTGTTTTTAAAATGCCCTATTATAGTAAATGCTCTGTATATGTTACTCTGTTTCCAAAAGCCTTTGTTGCGCACTGGCCCTTTTGGCAGTCACATTCCCCTCTCCCACAGGCCGTGTCTACTTAAAGGTTCAGTGCCCAGGATGGTGACTGATAGGCACTTGATAGCTGTTTGGTGAATATAGCCTGCCCTGGAAAGACGAGGTGCCACTCCTGCCCTTGGGCTCTGGCTCCCAGGGGCCTGTCAAAATCCTCTTGGGATGGGAATTTCCCTCAGGGGGTCCCTGACATGATGAGGTTCATTCATGACAAGCTTATGCTTGCCCAACTTCACCTGTGAACAGCTTAGGTAAACTGGGGAGAAGGCTTGAAGATCCAGATTGGCAGTCAGGCACAGAAAGACTCCTGGGCTGGAGACCCAACTCCAGCACCCACCAGAGCCCTGTGATGTGGGCAAGCCAGTGTCTCTCTGAGCCTTAGTCTCTTCATGAAGATGTTAGTGTGTATGCCTTACAGAATTATGGCACTAAACTTCACGAGCTCTAGAAAGGAGAGTTGCCTTAATTATTCTCTTCCCTACTGCCACATTACCAAAGCTATGCTGGACTTTGTACTCAAAACCTTTTCTCTTCCATCATCTCACTGAATTCTTGCGATACATGCACACATGCTGTCTCTCACACACACATGCGTGCTTGCACTCCTGTGCACACTCTCACACTCTCTCCCTCTCTCTCTCTCTCAATGGATCATCTTCTTTAGGCATTTCTATTAGGTTTTCCGTGGCTTCCAGAACACAAACCATCTTACTAGTCCTTACCTGGAAGAAATGCCTTGCCATATCACATCATAGAGCCTTAGAACATCAAAGCCAAACAGCCTTTAGAAATCATTTAACCCAGTCTATTCTCCATCTATACCACCTTCCTGAGAAGCAGTCATCCACCTTCTGATTGAACCCTAGTTAGAGACAGAGAACTCACTACATTTTGAGGTTGCCTACTTCACAGCTGGACAACCCCAATTGCTGGCGAATTCTTTCTTTTTTTGGAGGGGGGGAGGACAATTGGGGTTAAGTGACTTGCCCAAGGTCACAAGGCTAGTTTTGTGTGTAAGTGTCTGAGGCTGGATCTGAACTCAGGTCCTCCTGACTCCAGGGCTTGCGAATTTTTTCTTAGGTTGAGTTAAACGCTGTGACCCTATGAATTGCCCCTATTTCAGCTCTCTGGAGCCAAGCAGTCACATGGCAACCCTCATTCCTTATCCATAAAATGGACATGACAATATTTCTACTAACTCTTTTGCGAGATTGTGAGGAAAGACCCTTTGGAACCCTTAGAGCTGCGAAGTGTATCGGTCATTTGTCATTATTACTCCTGGAAAATGGTTGTGGCCCCTCTCTGAGCATCCCACCTGCCTACTGGGTGCTCCTGCTTCTGCCTTCAGAGGCCAGGCAGAACACATGACATCTCTCTTCCATAGCCTGTTTTCCCCTGTCCTTTAGAAGATCCCACCCCACCAGCACCACCTTTCTCTGGACTGAACACCCTTTCTTCTTTCCACCAAGCATCATAATTCTTCCTCTTCAGAGGAAGTCTACTTTCCAGTCTACTGGAAAGACTTCTTGTAGAAGGAAGGTGGGACGCTAGCTAAGACTTGGAGGAAGCCAGGAGGCAGTGACAAGGAGGGCGAGAGCTCCAGGCACAGGGGCTAGCCAGTGGACATGTTGGCTTCCCTGTTTAGCTCCTTTAGGGCATTGACTGTGCCTGCCTTTCTCTTGGTACCCAGCTCCTAGCCCTTTTCCTGACACTGTAAATTAATAAATTCTGCAATATCAGCATTATTCTTCCCATTTTACAGATGAGGAAACTGAGCCCAGAGATTTGAAGTATGGTCCCAAGGTTCACACAGCTTGGAAAGTCAGGGTTTGAGATTCCACTCCGATCCTCTGTCTCCAATGTACATTCTACTGCCCTGGGCTGCCTAGGGATATTCAAGTAACTGGTTTTAAGGGATTTCCTCCATTGAGAGTAGATCTTGTCACAAGTGCTTGTCCATACAAATGAAGAGAAGAGTCTGGAAATAGATTTATGCTTTGAAACTGAGAGGGCAGGTTAAGGAAGTGAAGAGAAAGATCCATAGTCATTGGATCATGTCAGAAAGTATTTTTTTAGTTCTGTACCATGGCATCCCAGCCTATAGAGAGGACTCTTGGGGGTGGGGCCTTGCCTGCCCTCCAGAGACCAGCTTAGCACGTAGAGAGCACCAGTAAGTGCATACAGCAGAAACCCTAAATACACAAAGGGCCAAAAAAGAAAGCCATTGTCAGCAACTGTAGTACTAAGAAGGGCTGCACAGAGGAGGTGGCCTTTGGCTTTGGGTTCTCCCTCCTGAGAGCTCTTCAGCTGCACGCTCAAGACTATATTCCAAAATGGTGGAGAGAAAATGCTTGATGAGGTTCATTCAACAAGCTGCCCTCAGAGAGTCTGGAATTCTAAGAAACAAAAATGTCCAAACGCTCAAAAGGTCACCTGGTTTCAGAAGCCAAGAGAAGAACAGAGAAAGACCATTGGATTTGGACTCCAGGCTCTACCTCTGACATGCTGTGTGACCCTGGGTAAGTCTCTCACTCTTTCTGGGCCTCATTTTCCTTCTCGGTAAAATGAGGGGATTGGACATAATAAGCTCTCAGGACCCTGCCATCCCAGAATTACTGCTTATTGATAGACATCACAGATAAACATGCATGCGCGCGTGCACACACACACACGCACACACACGCACACACGCACACACACACACACCCGCCCCAACCCTCTCTCCCTTCTCATCTCTACCTCCTGGCTTCCTTCAAGTCCCCGATCAAATCCCACTTCCTTCAGGTGGCCTTTCCTGATCCTCCTTAATGCTAGTGCCCGTCCTCTGTTGATTAGCTCCAGTTTATCTTGTATTTATTTCTTTTTTTTGTGCCTAGTTGTTTGCATGGGGTCTCCCCGATTAGACTGTGAGTTCCCTGAGAATAGGGACCGTCTTCTGCCTTTCTTTGTATCTTCAAGGCTTAGCACAATGTCTGGCACATAGTAGGTGCTATTGACTGACTGAAAACATTTCCCTTAGTAGTATCTAGCCTTACAGGTACCGTAACACAGTAGACAACCCTTGTCAGTTTGGGCTGATTGCATAGCAGATTGCATGCCCCAGCTAGGGCACTTTAACCTGGGCCCCATGCCGGGCAGCACCTAGCTGGCCTTCCTTGCATTTCCATGGAGGCCTCTCTGTTCCCTGACTGATGGTGAAGAGTCAAGTCCAGCCCATCAGGAAACAGTGTGTGGGCAGGTGCAAGGAGGGTTCTGCCTCTTCCACTCAATCCAGCAGAGAAGTTTCCTCTCTCCTTTACCCCTGGACTAGCTTCTCCCACCCTGTCCAGGATCGGACCCTCAGAGCACCTCATGTATCTCACCAGATATTTCCCTAGACTATTCTCTCTGCCTGTCTGAAACTTGAAGCTTGGTTCCATAGGAACACACCCCCAAATATATACTCTTCCTTTGGAAATAACTGGTCCTAGGCCAGAAGTTCAGAGGATCCCAGATTGAGAACTGGGAAGGACCTTCAAGTCTGTCAGGTCAAACTACTTCCTGTTGCAAGTAAAAAAAACTGAGACCCAAAGAGAGGCTCTGTCCAAGGTCCCCCCAGTAATGAGTGAGTGGCAGAGCCATGAGTCTGAGGACTCCTGATGCAGAGCCTTTTAACTGTGAGGCATCTGCACTGCCAGGAGCACATGCCCTCTCAGAAATCCAGAGGGTCCCTTTGTTTTATTGACTGGCAGAGTAAATAATTCAGATTCCAGTTGGTATTTTGTGAGTGTTTCATGTTGTATTTTCTTCCTCTTTTAACTTTTCCTTTAATTTTTTTAAATAAACTTTTATTGATACATTTTGTTTCTATGTTGCTTACATTTCCTGCTACCTCCACCATCCCAGAGAGCCATCAGACTCTATACAAAAGAATTTTAAAAGAAGAAAACAGTTTGAAAAAAATTCGGCAGAGCTCCTGAGTGAAAGCCCGATGTTCTTGTACTGATCACAGCCCTTACCCTGTCTTTGACCTTCCTTACTGCTGAAGCAGCGAGGATGTCCTATCTGTTATGACAGGTTTACAAGAGAAGCTAACCTGAAGAAGAGCCTTTCCTGTTACTAGCCCCCAGCAGCAGGCCCCATACCTCAGTCACCTCCTACCTGAAGTGAAACCTTAGAAAAACTTTGTCCTTTGTTCCTTCAGAGAGTCCCTGTCCATTCAGCTAGGGCTCCCTTTCTGGTGAACTCAAGGAACCCTAGTTGGCTCCTAAATTTATGGTATGGGGCTTGGGTTATGGTTTTGGTTTGGGGATATTGGTTCTGGTCCTAATTTGTGGTGACACTGACAATTTTACCCACAGTAAAGGGAGTCTCTGGATCAAAGTATATAGGCATTTTAGTCACTTTCTTTTCATAATTCCAGATCTCTTTACAAAATGGTTGTGCCATTCATAACTTCACCAGCAATGCACTAGTTTACCTGTCTTTCCACGTCTTATACAACAATGACTATTCCTATCTTTTGTCATCTTTGGCATCACTTTGCTGGGTGTGAGGTGAAGCCTTAAGGATATTTTGATTTTCATATCTCTCATTATTGATTTGAATCATTCTTTTCTATAATCTGAACTTCCTCTTGAAAACTGTTTATATCTTTTGACCATGGATCTAATGGGAAATAGCTTGGGGTCATATATTTCTCTTACTTCATATATTTTGAATAGCAGACTAGAAATCTTATTAAAATATTTTTTTTCTCAGAAAACCCCTGATTCTAAATGCTTATTTTGCTCAAAATCAAAATGATCTATTTTGCCTTTCCTATCTGCCTCTGTCCCTTGTTTGCTTAAGAATTCATTCCTTGGGGCAGCTAGGTGGTGCAGTGAATAGAGCATTGGCCCTGCAGTCAGGAGGACCTGAGTTCAAATGGGACCTCCGACACTTAACACTTACTAGCCATGTGACCTTGGGCAAGTCACCTAACCCCAATTGCCCTGTCCTCCCCCTCCAAAAAACATTCCTTATCCATAGCTGCAAAGGGCATATGATATGCTTCTCTTCTAATTGTTTACAGTATGATCTTTAATATTCAAATCGCATATCCACTTTGAATTGTGGGATATGGTATAAGATGTTGGTGTAAACCTGATTTCTCCCAGGCTTTCAGTTTTCTCCCAGTCCCTATCAAATATTGAGTTCTTTCCAGTGAGATGTGAAGTCAGGTATTTCTGTTCCTTGTTTAGTCTGCTTCACTGATCTACTTTAAAAATTTTTAACCAATACAAAACTATTTTTATCATTCCTGCCTTATAATATAGTTTGCAATATGGAAGTGCTGTTTCTGTTTTAGTCAAGTCGACAAGCAGGTGTGTGCCAGGTGCTTTGCTAAATACTGGGGATGCAAAGGCAAAAGCAGCTACTGTCTTCAGGGAACGTACAGTCTGATGAGGGAGACTGCATACCGACAGCTACGTACATGCAAGATATTGGCAGGCAAATGGGAGGCACCAACATTGAGGGGGGACAGGAAAGACCTCTTGTGAAAATGGGATTTGAGTTGAAGGAAACCAGAGAATTCAGGGTGTGGCAACAAGAGGGAAGAACATGACTGGGATGAGAGACACTGAGTACAAAGGCTGGATCTGGAGACAAGTGTCCTGGACCAGGAACAATATGGAGTCCAGTGTCAATGGATCATCATGAGTGGAGGGGAATAAAGTGTATAAAGCTTGAAAGGCAGAAATGACCAGGTTATAAAAGGCTTTAATAGCCAACGCGTTTTCTATTGGATCTGGAAGGGAACATTTTTCCCTTGATACTCTGGCTTTTCTGTTCCCCCAAATGAATTTTGTTATTTTGTCTAATTCTGTAAAAGTGTCCCTTTGGTAGTTTGGCTGGCAGAGCACTACATTTTTACAATAACTTTGGTAATATTGTCATTTTTATTACATTGGCATTTCCCTTAAGTCATGAAGGCTAAATATCTGTTATCTTAAGCATTCTTTATTTCTTTAAGGAACAGTTTGTAATTGTACCTTTGCAAATATTGAATGAGCTTGGGTAGACTGATTCCCGGGTATTTTATGTACTTTTTAGTTGTTTTAAATGGAATTTCTCTTTTAATCATGCCCTATTGGATATGTTGCTATTATATAAAAATATTGTTGATTTGGAGAGAAGGGGGGTGCGGTTATAGCCTGAAACTTTGCTGAAGGTATTGTCTTAGTGGCTTTGCTGGTTCTCTAGGGTCTTCTAAGTAAATCATCATGAAGATACGGATAGCTTTGTCCCTTTGCCTATCTTTATGCCTTTATTTTCTTTTGGCCTATTATTCTTATTGTTGTCAACTCTGAAAAAGAAATTACCAAAGAGCCCAAAGAAATGAGCAAAGATCTTTCTTTATTCCATTGGAGGAGGGAAAACATGTACTCTGGGGTCTGGTCTAGGACCTGGGAGACCCAAGGAAGCAAGGATAAGCCCTGGTATATATAGTTGTGGCAAGACAAAGAATCAAGCAGTGAGGTGTAATGGCAACAATATGTCTATTCATAGCAGGGCTTCATGACCAGAATGTGGTTCCTGCAGGTACTTGTCCAAGCTCAGGGACCACCTGGCGCTGGTTTGAACCAGTTCTGTGATTTAGCTGCTGCAGAGTTCATCCAGAGGGTGAGCCCAAAGGACTGTTGTTATGCCAAGCTCAGGGCACAGCATGCTTGCTGGGCCTTAGCTCTGAAGGCAAGATGTCTCCTTATAATAGAAGAAAAGAGAGGAGTGACAGAGGTGTGGTCTTGGCATGGGGGTCCTGACACTATCATTTCTAGAACTGTATAAAATAATATAAAAGAAAAGGAACAGCCTTGCTTTCTTCTGTATTTATTGAGAAAGCTTCTAGTTCCCCTATCACTTTAAAATTCTGAGCTTTTGCTTTTCTTGAAGATGAAGGTAGGCTCTCAGGGTATCAAACAGAGCCTGAGTCCCATCTAACCTTGGGACCTTAGTAGACACCTAAGTCAAGCTTTCTCCTTCTCCTTCTATACCCTTCCCTCCCCACCCCCCAGTACAGAAAGCTCCTGCACAAAATCCAGCTTTGGCTTGAATACTTGTAGTGGTGGGAAACCCACCCCCTCACACCTGAGCCTATTTCAGTGTTTGAACAGCCGTAATTGTTGCCATATTAAACTGAAATCTGCCTCCTGTAATTCTTGTTCTTCCTTCCGGGGCCAAGCAGAATAAGTTAAATCCCTTGTTCCTGCATCAGCCCTTCAAGTTCTCAAATATGGCGATCACCCTCCCGGTCTTCTCTTGCTTCTGAGCTGTGTGGTTCCGGTTCCTGATCCCCTACCAGGCTATAAATTCCATGAAGGCAAGAATTGTGTCTAGTTGTGTCTTTGTATCAGTCCCTTCCCAAATATCCAGCATAGCCTGGTGTAGGTATCTGATAGGGTTTCCTTATGCCTTACTAAGCTGGTTCCTCTCCTTTGGACATATCCCACTTTTCCATTCTTTCTGTGAAGGGGAGGAGGAAGGCAGTGCTGTGAGCCTTAGTGTGTAGAGCGATTGGTATTATAGAACCCACTCTTCTCTAGCACCACTCTGTCACTTCAGAGTCTTAGAGAGTCCCCTGGTCATCCAGAAGCTCGGTGTTGCTGGCAGCTCTTGCAGCCTCTCTGATGTTTATCAAGCTCCTGCCATTGAGCCAAATATTCAATATTCAGTCGACAGATGACGTGCTCCTAGTATGTGGAGGCTAACAGGAGCTGTCATTTCTATCATGTTGCCTCATCTGGTGCTCGTGGCACCCTGTCCAGTAAGCGCCATTATGGCCCAGGGGCCCCCTGCCACACCTAAACTCTGCTCTTCCTGACTCCAGGTGCCCTGGTACAGTGGCACTACCAGGCTGCCAGGATAGGACGTGAGGTTCAGATTCTGCCTCTGAACTTACTGGCCTGATGGCCTTGAAGATGCAGTCTCCCTCTGGAGCCTCAGTATCCTCCTGTGGGGAATGAGAACAGTAACAGCAGCAGGACTTTTCCTTTCAGGGTTGTTGCAAGGAGCCTGCTTCCTACACCTGCAAGGCCTCTGCGGCCTCTTTGTGAAGGGGGAGGCAATACCGGAGAAGTGAGTTCAAGTCAGACACGTGGAAGACTCCCACAAAGGCGAGCTCTGACAGGGAGGCTGTTACTAAGCAGGGGAAATGGAGAAGTTTCCTGGGGATTTGGTCTTGGCCTTTCACAAAGGGCTAGTTAAACTCTTAGTAATGGAAAACCAGGGAAGACTCTGGAGCAGAGATACTGAGACATCCTTGCTTCCTCACGGTGGAGATGTGGGAACTGCTCAGACGGAGGACATCGCATTGTCACACAGGCTCGTGTCATACAGCTTTGCCTGATGGTCTCTTTTTGTCACTAGGCAGGAATAGTATCAGGAAGATGATGGTTTTACTCAGCCTGATCCCCCAAAGCATCTGCCCATTTATTTCCCTTCCTTCCCTGTCCTAGGTCTCTATGCCAGTGTGGTCAGTAGAAGTGTCTGCCACACCCATTCCCCAGTCAGCCGAGCCTTTCTGACCATTTCTTTGTACAAAAGGGAAGAAAAGTGAAATAAAACAAAAGTAGAGATCGGGGAGGACTCTGAATGCCAGGTCACAGAGCATGAAGGTAAAGGGGCAGGGCTCCACTGGGGGGGTCCTTTAACCCACTAAAAACCACAAGTTAGGAGGAGGGAGAGGTTTAAGAAGCCTTCCTGAAGCAGGTGGCGTTTGACGTGGACCTTGAAAGCCAGTGGGTTGGGGTCATTTTCACATCTGGTGGATGAAGAGACAGTTGTGAGCAAAGGAACAGATGAAGAACACAGGGGTGGTGAGTTTGCAGGGAGGAGGCTCTCCCTTTTGGCCACGTCAGGAGACACAGCCTCAGAGCCTGAAGGCATCCCCCAAGTGTGGCCTGAGAGGAGCCCAGAGATCAGCTAGTCTGACACTCCCACCTCCACTTGTATTGACAAGGAAACCCAAGTCCAAAGACTCCAGGCCGCTGGGGCAGAGCTGGGATTGAAGTCCTGCCAGGAAGGGCACCACAAGGGGGCAGACCTTGGGCCTTCCTCATCTCTGTCTACCCCCAGCAGAGTGAAGTACAGAACCCTGAACAGCATGGAAGGGGGAATGGAGTGGCCTGGCTTCCAGGAGACCCAGGTTCACATCCCAGCTCACCTTTGACACTGACTCGCTGGTAGCTTTGGGCAAGTCTCAGCCTCAGTTTCCTGCACTGTAAAATGGGGATACTGATGCTACAGTCCCTGCCTTAGAGTGGCTGTGAATCTCAAATGAAATCCTGCCTAAGAGCTTTGGCAGACTTCAGAGGGCCTCCCGAACGCCAATTCATTGTTATTAGGTGGTCAGGAAGTGTTTGCTGAGCGTTGTTCTCTTGCAAGAGCCCGGCTGGGCTGGCCTCATCCAGCAGAGAAGAGATGGAGCTGGTAACAGTTCACTTGCAGATTCATGTCTCAAATAACCTTCAGTGAAAACTCAAGTGCTTATCACTTCATGAAAAGCCCCTGCCAGCCCAGCCTCCAGGGAAGGAGCCGTGTTTGCAGTGAATCAACACCAACACAGAGGCGTCGGAGATGGTGCAGGGGAGGCTTTTCAGAGACCAGCTCACCATCTCTTGTGGCCAAGAGGGACCAGGCTCCAAAGGCCTCTGGAGGAAGCTGAGGCCCAGAGAAAAGAAGGGACTTGTCACAGACTGTGCAGCTAGTCAGAGAGCCCTGGGACTTGGATCCAGGTCTCCTGACTCCAAGCCCCTGCTTCCCTACAGCATGCCTGGCGTGGCTCACCTCTCACCTCTGACCCTGTGACCTTGCTGAGCCCCTGCTCCACACAGTTGTGATCAGGCTCCAGCAGGACCTCATCTGCAAAGCCAAGTGCTCTCTGTTCTTCCAGTGTGTGTGTGTGGGGGGTGGCACAGTAGGGCAGAAATAGCTCTGTGACAGGAGCCACAACCCCTGGGATGTGGCTTTGCCACAAACTCACCTTGGCCAAGGCATTTGCCCTCCCTCAGCCTCAATTTCCTCCCTTAGAGCAGGTTGAACCACTCACTGGTCATCACAGATTTCTGCCCTGTGCCTGGTAGCCTTCTGTTGACAGACCACAAATAACCAAGTTGGCGAGGCTGGAGTTCTGGCATGTTAATTAGGAACAATGGTGAAAGCAGATGAGCAGAAAATGCCAAGGAGCTAAAACAAAACAGCAACAGCTTTGTTTGTTGACAGAAGCAGGAGCCATATTGTCGGGTAATTGGCGAAGGGTGTAAACATTTGCAGAGGGGGCTGCCCCCCGTGAATTAGAAAGCAGAAGGTTGGGGGGGGGAGGCTGGCAGAGGGTGAAAACAGATACCCTGATCAGCTGCAGGGCCTGCTGCTGACTTCCACCTCCCGAGAAGAAGGAATTGTTGGTTGGGACATCCTTCTGGGCTCACAATCACCCATCAGCCAGGGAGTTTAAAAAGGATGTGTCTCCTCTGTATGCACCCCTATACCCAGCCCCCACTCTGGGCTCAGCCATTCTCCATCTGGATACAGTGTGGAGGACAGTGTGCATTAACCCAGGCCCTCCCTGACAGAGACATTGGTGCCAGCACACTTCTGCTGTGCCATGGCCAGGTTGGCCCTTGGGGAGCAGGGTGTGGATTTGAGAAGCAAGCATATCTAATTAGTTGCAGGCTTGAGCAGATTCAAGAGTAGCTTTCCTAGGGGGCAGTCTCTCTTTCTACCCAAAAGCTATGGTGATCTCAGGACACCTTCCAGTGAGGCAGGAGGGAGAGAAAGTAATGGACTGCTTTATCAGTCCCAGCCACCCACCCCTTGGGGCTGACTTCTTGTTCCTAGAGCAGTTTTTTGTTCTGATCCTCTGATGGGCCATGATTCCTTCTGTGCAGGGTCTCCCTCTGCCACTGTAAATAATAGAATCCCAGCATCTCTGAGGAGGGACATCAGAGGGGGCCAGCCCAATCTGTGCCCATACCTGGACAGGAATTTCTCTGCCATATACCCTCAAACAGTTGGGCTTAAGGAACCAAAACTCCAAGCACTGTACACTTGACGCTGAGGGACTCTTTGCTTCCCAAGGCAGCTTGTGCCATAATTAGACATTTCTAATTGTTAGAAGTTCTTCCTTGTAATCAGCTGAACCTACTGCTATAATTTCCATCTGTTGGACCTAGTTTTATTTCTGAGGCCAAAAAGAACAAGTCTAATCTCACTTGCGTGTGAAAATCCTTCACATGTTTGAATGTGCTTGTTATGTTCCCCTTCAGTCTTCTCCAGGCTAAACATCCCCATCGCTTCAACTGATCCTTTTATGCCATGGTTTCCATTCTTCTTAGAGGTCACTCTCCTCTGGGAATGATCCAGTTTGTCAATATCTTTTGTAGAATATGGCACACAGAATTAGATATAATACTCCAGATGTGGTCAAAATGATCAAATGAATTAGTGAGTGAGTGAATGAATAAATGAATGAATGAAAACGCATTTTTAAGCACTTATTATGAGTCAGGCACTATGCCAAGCACAGAATATGTATGTACAAAAGTGAGATGGTCTCTGCCTTCAAAAAACTTGAGTTCTAATTGGGGAACTTATATTCAAATTCATATACCTAGAGTGTTGTCCAAGGAAAGGAATATCTGGGAGATCACAGGGGTGGTGAGTTGATCCATGGGACAGTCAATTGACAGACATGCCCTAACCCAGAACAAAGGGGCTTCCATAGTACTGAGCTGAGGGGGAAGAGGAGTCTGGTAGAATGCTGCCATTGAAGGGAAGGAGTGGCTGGGGCATGTGGGTCAGAGGTGTGTGAGGCCTGCCTGGTCTGGTCCTTGGGGTTGGGTAGAGAGAGGGTGGTCTGATTGTGTAGACACGTGCTTTCTCACCAGTCAAGGCAGTGTGGCCAGGGTAGCAGTGGCAGTGCCGAGCAGACTAAGTACCCCGAGAGATGACAGTCTTCTTTCCTGGTGGTGCAGTGAGGAAGTGCTGTTCCAGGGGAAGACAAGGGGCTGCGGTGGAGAGCTGGACCAGCTGTGAAAAGGCTCCTATTCTGGGGAGCATCCACCTGCAGCTTAAAAGAACAGGGGAGGTTTGGCTGCCACATCACACAACACAGTGAGTTCTCTACAAGCCCCAGGCCTGTTTCATATCTGCTATTGTCTAGCCACAGCTTCATAACCCTGTACTTATGCAGATGATTTTTAAAAATTCATCCATGGAGAATTTGTTTTTATCCCCATTAAATTGCATCTTTGGGAGGACTTCTTTTTAAGAGAACAGCATGAAAAGTTATAGCATAGAGTCAAGCTTCCCCACATATATTCCAGCAAAGATAAAAAAAATAGCACAAGACCAAATAATGATAAAGAAATCCAAAGAGAAACTGTAGTAAGCACCTTCAAACAGCCCAGGACTGCAGCAAAATAAACCAAACCAAACAAACAAACAGAAGCCCATGGGAACTCTCTGCTAGGAAAGTTAGTTCAAGTGCAGGTTAAAAAAAATCAGGAGGGGCGGCCAGGTGGCTCAGCGAGTAAGAGCACTGGCCCCAGTGTCGGGATGACCTGGGGATCGAATCCAGGCTCAGATACTCAGCACCACACCCAGAAATAACTGGCCGTGTAACCTTGAGCAAGTTACTTAACCCCAATTGCTTTAAAAAAAAAAAAAAAAAAAAGGAAAAAAAAATCAGGAGCTGCCTGCACTCAAATCAGAGACTCTCCAGCTCAAGGCTGAAGCCCTCTGTCCTGGGGGTAAGGAAGCCTGAAATGAGTAAATGGGAAACTCCTCGAAGACTAGAAACTCACAGCACTTTGACCAGAAGTGGTCAGGGAGCCCTCTTAGGGCTTCAAACTCAGCGTTCGGAATAGTTTTAATGAAGAGATGAGGACGACACTGACCATGACAAAGCGCCCAGCACGCCAACCAGAGTGTTCCAGAGGGTCCTAAACCAAATCATGGAAGGCTATGGAAGGCCAGTATTCTCCTGGCCATCAGTGGCAAGAGCCCAGGTAAAAGAAGTCACAATTAAGCAGGGCCTGATCATGCATGAAAGCATGTGAGAAGGGCTAGAGCCTGAACCTGGCTCAAAGGAGCAAATCAGAAACTGAAGCTGGAGATAACACAAAACTCAAAGAAATAGTATGAGTCAAAAGGTGATCGAGAAGTACGCCCAGAAGAAAAGAGTAATTCCACAACAACTTACAACAGGAAGAAAATTACATGGTTGGCCCCAAGAATTATAAGAATGCCTAGAAAGAAAATAAATAGTTTAGGACAGAAAGTGGAAAACCTTACCTAGACGCCTTGAAAATTAGAACAAATAGAATTCAGTGACTCAATGAAAAATGTTATAATAAAATGAAAGGATTGAATAAATTGAAGAAAATATAAGCTGTTAAATTTTATTCTTAAAAAAAGCAGCTGACTTGGGGGAAAAGTCAAGAATAAATCATTTAAGAACCTTTAAACTACATGAAAATTATGACCAATCCCTCCCCCCCCCCACAAAAAAATAACTAAATTGTAGATACCATATTCTGATATCATGAGTGAAAACTACCCAGATGTATTAGAACCAGAGGGGGGTGGAGTGAAAATAGAAATGATCTATTAATCACTTGCTGAAAGAAATTGCAAATTTAAAAAGTCCCATGAATGTCATCATCAACAGCTTTCAGGTCAAAGAAAATACACTGCAAGCATCAAAGAGCCTAGTAAAGGATCATGCAAGACTTGGCAGCTGCTGCAATAAATGCCAGGGAATCTTGCAATACAGTATTCCACAGGGCAAAAGATGAAGGCTTGCCATGAGGAATAACTTAACCCTTAGAGACTTTCTACATGGGGGAAATTAGACCCTGACTTGAATAGAATGCTTTCAAGCATTCTTGATGAAAAGTCCGTAGCTCAGTAGATAGTTTAAAATGAAAGCACAGGAGCCAAAAGAAACCTTAAAAAGTAAATACATTTGAACAAATAGAAGGAGATAAGTTATGATGAAGAATGGGGTCTCTTGAGAGTGTTGCTGGAGAACTGGGAGGGGGGGAGAGACAATCAGTGCCTGTGGGTAGTTTTGTTCTGTTTTGATGGCCTTAAGAGGGGCAAGAAAGTGAAGGGATAAAGAAATAGACTAGTGAGGATCGCACAGGATCTGGCATCTTCTACACTGAAAGATCAGAGGAACTGGAATATGATTTTTCTCAAGGCAAAAGAAGGATCACCTACCCAGCGAAACTGAGCATAATCTTCCAGGCACTGATGGTCATTCAACAATATAATGGATTTCCAGAACTTCCTGATGAAAAAGCCAGAGCTCAATGGAAAATTCAACCTCCAATTATGAGATGCAAGAGAGACATAGAAAGAAACGAGGATGGACTTCATATTTACCTGGAGAGGCTTATACAAACTGATGCTAAGTGAGAAGAGCAGAACCAGGAGAAATTTGTATACAAATACAGACACAACATATGTGTGACGACCAACTTTGATAGACTGGACTGTTCTCAGCAATGCAGGGTTATAAGTCAACTCAAAGACTCATGAAGGAGAGAGATGTCTATATTCAGAGAAAGAACTAGAAAGAACTGAGTTTGAATCCAGATTGAAGCAAACTACCTGCTCTTTTTCTTTATCTTGTTTGAGTTTGTTTCCTCTTTCCCATTGTTCATTCCATCTGATACAATCCTTCTTTATAACCTGACTAAGGTCTAATGTGAAAATATTTGCAAATCCTATACTTGATTGTATACCACCATGGGGGAGGGGGAGGAAAACAGGAGGGAGGGGGAGAAAATTTGAAACTCAAGGAATGGTAGAACTGAATCTTGTAAACTAAAAGTAAACAAACAAATTAATAAAGACCAAAAAAAAAAAAGAAATATACTAGGGAAGAAATGAGGAATAAGGAATTGGAACTTACTAATCACAATTGGGATGTATGAGAAGAATATACAAATGTAGGAAGAAAAGGGGAGAGGAAGGGGCATCACATGAACCTCACTTTTATCTGAACCAGGCAAAGGACTGCATACACACATAGGATTTAATATAGAAATATATTAAATTCAGTAAAGAAACAAGCAGGGACAGAGAGGAAAGTAAGTTATTTTATATGAGGGAGACTGGAGTTAGAGAAGGAATAGTCATAAGAAAGAAGGGAGGTAGGGGGAAAGGAAAAAACATTTATATAGCACCTACTATGTGTGAAGCACTTTTACAATATCTCACATGATCCTCAAAATAACTCTTCAAGGTAGATGTTGTTATTCCCATTTTAGAATTGAGGAAACTGAGGGAAACAGGTTAAGTGACTTTTCCAGGAACACACAGCTTGTAAGTTTCTGAAGTTAAATTTGAATGTGGATCTTCCTGACTCCAGGCTCAGTACTCTACCCACTGCTTCACCTGACAAAACTAATTTCAACTTTGGAAGGTGGATTAGAAAGTAGGAGTTTAAAAGGAAGACCTTTGTGTATTCTTTAACAATTGGACTTAGTGATTAATGATACTTAGCAATTGATTGCTGAATAAGTGACTGATTGAGTTAATTTAGTGTGCCCCATGAGGGGAAGACTTTAAGATGATTGTTCTTTGTTCTAAATATTGTGACCACTTTGGTGAAAACTATGTGGCATTTTAATGATAAGCTGTTGAGAATACTATATTGTGGTTTTCTGTGATAAGTTGTAACATTGTGAATCCTGTACCTTGATTTACTGTGAATGTTTTGCTAAGATTTGTTTTGGAATAAATAGAGTGTTCACTATACTATGTAATCAGAACCTTAAAAGCTGTTCACAGTAGCAGTCCTCTGGAAAGCTGCTCGTGCATGGCATTTGCATTACATCATGATATGGGTGAAGTTGAGCTAGTGTGTTCAAGCAAATGTTCAGTTGTAAATCATTAGTGTTGATCACATTACCTTTCTTTTATCACTTTCTTATTCTTTGTAAAGAGGGAGGAGGTTGCAAAGAGAGGAGACTGTATAAGAAGATATGACAGAGGGAAATCACAATTCACGGTCATTACTGTGAATGTAAGTGGCATAAGCTCACCCAGAAAGCAGAAGAGAATGACAGAATGGATTAGAAAGCAAAATCAAAAAATATGCTGCTTACAAGAAATACCTGTGAAACATAAAAATTTGCATAGAATAAAAATTAGAGTCTCCAGCAACAATAAAAGGCCCCACGGGCAATGAAATATCAATACTTAATAAATATGCATCACATGGCACTGTTACTGATTACTAATGAAAAGTTCATTAACTTCATTAAAAGTATACAGCAAAACAAAAACTGTGGGAACTTTAATCCTTTCAGATCTAGCCAAATCTGACAAAAAATGTAAAAAAGAAAGAAGGTAGGGACGTAAATGGAATTTTTAAGTGTTAGATGTGCCAGATCTCTGGTGGTAACTAAATGGGAATAGAAAGAAGTACACATATTTATCTGCTCGTATGGCCTCTTTTGCAAAAATTGATTGAATATAAGGGCATAGAAATTTCATTACCAAAGGCAGAAAAGCATAATTGTTTTAACACATTGCTTACTGACCATAGTACAATAAAAATAATGATAGTAAAAACATTAATTATATTGTCTAGAAATAGACATTTTGTCAAAGAAAATTATGACAATGAGACAATATACCAAAACTTTTAAGATACAGTCTGCAATCTCTGAATGCTTTCATCGACCAAAGAGAGAAGGAAGGAATATATGAATCAAGTATTCAACAATCATGAAAAATATAAAAGACTAGAAAAGCAAGCAACCCCCCATAGCCCCACCAAAATAGAAATTCTGAAGATTAAAGGAGATGAACAAAATTGAATAAAAATAGTAAATTATTAATTATCAGTAGGAACTTTAAAAGACTAATATAATATAACATTAATCTTAAAGAGAGGGAAATAATTGCCAGTATCTAAAAATAGAAGGAAAAAAAGAATTCAGAAAGAATAAAGAAAAATTATAAGGAATTATTTTGCCTGATTACATACCAATGAAACTGATAAAACGGATGAATGTGTAAAAAATATATATATAAAATATCAACATTAACAGAATAGTAATTGATTTAAATAAACCACCCTCAGAAAAGAAAGTAACAAGAGATAAAGGGAATTCGGGGGGGGGGGAACCCAGGGTGAAATGGATTTAAAACTAAATTCCATCAGACATTCAAAGAACAATTCCAATATTGCATAAACTATATAAGAAAATAGTAAAGAAAGGATCTTACCAGATTCCTTCTATGATACAAATATGATCTTAATGCTTAAACCAGAGAGAGACAAAACAGAAAGAATGTTATAGCCCAATATTCTGAATGAGTATCAGCACCAACATTAGTGAATAAAATATTCACAAATAGTCTATAGAAACATTAAAAAGATGCACTATGGCCAAGTTGAATTGAAATGCAGAGTACCTTCAGTATTATGAAAATTATAAAAACAAAAGTCACATTATTATGTCAGTAAATATAATCTTTCTCTATACTCTTTCTTGATGACCTCATCAGCTTCTTTGAGTTAAACTGTCATGCTGATGACTCCCAAATCTATAAAAAAAAAAAAAAGTGGGGCAGCCAGGTAGCACAGTGAGTAAGGGCACCTGCTCCAGTGTCGGGATGACCTGGAAATCAAATCCCGGGCTGAGACACTTAGAACCCATCCAGAAACACCTGGCCGTGTAACCTTGAGCAAGTTACTTAACCCCAATTATTTAGGGATGGCCAGGTGGCTCAGCGAGTAAGAGCACCGGCTCCAGTGTCGGGATGACCTGGGAATCAAATCCGGGCTCAGATACTCAGCACCACACCCAGAAATAACTGGCCATGTAACCTTGAGCAAGTTACTTAACCCCGATTGCTTTAAAAAAAATAGTATGAGGAAGGGAACATTTATTTTTTTAATTTATTTATGTATATATGTATACATACATATATGTCTATATAGGAGGGTATATGGGCATATGGATACATATGTGAGTGTGTGTATATATGTGTACAGGTACACATAGACAAAGGGCACAGAATCAATTGAATAGGAAGGGATGACACTTAAGGTGAAATTGAGAGGTAAGAGAAGAATATAATGAGAGGAGATGGGGAAAGACAGAATGGGGTAAATTATCTCATATAGAAGAGGCAAGGGAAAACTTTTACAAAGGAGGGGAAGAACAGGAAGGCAAAAGGGAATCGGTCAACCTTACTCTTATTGAATTTGGGTTAGGGAAGGAATGACAAACACACTAAATACATACTCGCCCTACAGGAGAGTAGGGGAGAAGGGGATAAGAGGCAGAATGATGGAGGGGAGGGCAGGTTGGGGGGGGGAGGGTAGTTAGACGCACACACTTTTGAAAAGGGACAGGGTCAAAGTAAAGAATAGAACAAGTCGGGGGCAGGATAAGATGGAGTGGAATATAGTTAGTCTTTCACAATATATTCACTATGGAAATGTTTTGCGTAGCTATACACATACAACCTATAATTGCTTATCTTCCCAGTAAGGGTGGGTAACGAGAGAAGAAGGGAAAGAATCTGGAATTCAAAGTTTTAAAATCAAATATTAAAAAAATATATTTATTTATTTATTTACATGCAACTGGGAAATAAGATATACAGGCATTGGGGAATGGAGATCCATCTTGCCCTACTGGAAAGTCAGAGGGGGTATGGGGGAGGATATAGGAGAGAGCAGATTAGGGGAGGGGGTATACAGTGGGATTGCTCTTTTAGGGTGGTGGGTAGGGGAAAGATGGGGAGAAAATTTGTAACTTAAAATCTTGTGGAAATGAATGTTGTAAACTAAAAATAAACATAAAATTTAATTTAAAATGTTTATTTTTCATTTTTAACATTCAGTTCCACAAACTTTTGAGTTATAATTTTTCTCCACCCCCTCTCCCTTCCCCAAGACAGCATGCAATCTGATGTAGGCTCTACATATACATTTGTATTAAACATATTTTCACATTAGTTATGTTGTAAAGAATTAGAATCAATGGGATGAACCACAAGAAAGAAGAAACAAAACGAAAAAGAAAGAGAGCGCGCAAATAGTCTGCTTTGCTCTGCATTCAGACTCCATAACTCTTTCTCTGGATTGGATGGCATTTTCTATCATGAGTCTTTTGGAGTTGTCTTAGATCCTTGCATTGCTGAGAAGAGCCAAGTCTATCAAAGTCAGTCATCGCACAATGTGGCTGTTACTGTGTACAATATTCTCCTGGAGGAATAAACGTTCATTAATTGCCCACTGTGTGCCAGGCACTGTACTGAATGCATTACAAATATTATCTAATTTGATCCTCACAACAACCCTGGCTGGTAAGTGTGTTATTATCCCCATTTTGATTGAATGGAGGAAATTGAGGCAGACAGATTAAATGACTTGTCCAGGGTCACTTGTCCAGCTGCCTAATGATAATAGCTAACATTTATGTAGTGCTTAAAAGTTTTTCTTTATATATTTTGGTATACATACCACATGGAGTGTATGCTATTATTACTGCCGTTTTATAAATGAAGAGACTGGGCATCAGAGAAATTATGTGACTTACTTGTTCACATTTCATATAGCATCTAAGGTTCTGAGGCAGGATTTGAATTCAGGTCTTTCTGCCTTCAAGTCCAGCACTCCATTCACTACACCACTTAGCTACTCAGTCTCTTTATTTTTATTTATTTTAGCTTCAGCCCTTTATTACCATTTGCCTTTTGTACATTTTTAATTGGATGTTCCTGAGATATCCCAAACTCAGCACGTCTAAAATAGACCTCCCTAAAAACTTCCCTATTTCTTTTGAAGGCACTACACTATGTCTAGCTTCCCAGGTTGGCAGTAATTCCCCACTTTCCTTCCCCTCACATATCCAGTCAGTTGCCAAATCCTGCCATTTCTACCTCTGTACATCTTTCACACCCAATCCTCTCCGTGTACACACAGGTTATCTTATTTGAGGTGACAGCTAACCTCATCACTTCTCAGATAGGTTATTATAATGGCCCTTTAATTGGTCTCCAACCTCAAATCTCTCCCTCCTCCAGGCCACAGACTGTTGACAGAATGATTTTCTTCAAGTGCAGATCTGACCATGTTATTACTCTACTCAATAAACTAGAATCAAATCTAACCTCCTCTCTTTAACTTTTAAAGATGACCCAGCCCTGTCTGTCTAGCCTTACTTAGTGCACTAGTGCTAGAAAGTAAGGTTTTGTGGAGTTAGTGTAGCTTTTTTAAAAGCTATATTGGAAGAACAAGGAGTATCCAGTTGCTTAGAGTGGATGGAGTGATGATAGTGATGACAGGAGAAAAGGCAGAACGGCTTTCTTGTTCTCTTTTTTCCCTGCAAAGGAGAGTAATTTTATACTGAAAATAACCTAACAAACTTGGCTAACAAAGAATTGATGCCCAAGATGAGGAAGAGGGCACCTGGTCCAAATGCATAAGATGCTGTAGATGGGATTGCGTAGCCGTTCTCAGTGACATTTGAAGAAGCACGTTTTCAGAGGAGACCAAGTTCCCAGCACTAGGCTTGTGACTGCCCGCTCTCCTCTGCCCATGTCTGACCTCACCTCTATTGCTGGATTCAGGAGCAGGCACGAACAGAGGCAAGAACAGCTTTAAAAGTAACCTGTTGAAGGGGCAGCTAGGGGGCGCAGTGAATAGAGCACGGGCTTTGGAGTCAGGAGGACCTGAATTCAAGTATGACCTCAGACATTTACAAAAACTAGCCGTGTGACCTTGGGCAAGTCACTTAACCCCAATTGCCCTGCCTTCCCCCCTCCAAAAAAAGAAAAAAAAAACTAACCTGTTGAATTCATTATATACCACATATGCAATAGAGATTCATGGTTTCATATATAATCATCAGCTTTTTATATTCTAAGTATATGGAAGTGTTTATATTTGTTGGTATTTTCCAAATTCAGAATAACAAAAATAAAAAAAAGAAACAGTCTTTGTTTCATGGTTGGGGGCAGGGGGGATCTGAGTTTCCTAAAGGTGAGATCCTTGTCCAGTGAAAAGCAATTTGGCTTAGTATTGGGATAACTGAATCACTTCAGTATTGGTAGTCTTATGGTCGATGAAAGGAGATGGCAAGAGGTTGCTGCCAATGGAAGGAGAGTTCATAGGTTTTCTTTGTAAAACTGAATAAAGGATCTAGCAGAGTTGGCTTCATCATGTACCCAAGTCACCAAGAAACATTTCATTGGTCATTTCTTCTTACAGACTCATAATATGCCTATGGTTTGTTAATTACAAAAATGTATTTGACTCAAGGGACCAAAATTCAGCCTTAAGGTCTCTTCTCCAACAGGGATTCTCTCACAGAGATTTTAAGATGATACAATATTCCTTGACAAATGAATCTACAAAGGTAATTTTGTTCAGTGACCCTCTGATTACTAAACATTAATAATACAGAAAGCAGCAGGGTGTTTGCTTGCCCAAAAACGTTCACTACTGACATGGAGGATGTCCTGCACAAGTTCCAGAAGAGAGAGGAATTTGCTCCACGCGGTGCAATGTCCCATGTGTCCTTGTTTGCAAATGGAGTGAAGCCCCCAGGACCTCCAGGAGCTCGTCAGGTAGAAGCCTCCACGTTCCAGACTGTGACCTCGAGTCGAGCTCCTCCCTCAGTGTGCACGTCTCAGACAAACACTGCATTACTCAGGCCGTGACTTAACAGAAAGAAGAGGACAAGCTAAGCTATGCTTAGGACGTTGTACGGTGCTGTCAGTGTTCCCAAACTTCTCATTGATTCAAAAATTCATTTTTTTTTTCTGAACAAAAATGTTCTCCCGGTGATGCTCAGAGCACCACAGTCTCTAGAGACTCCACATTGCAAACAGTCCATTGGTCATTGGAGAGATGAGTAATGGCCAGAGCATGGTTCTGATGGTGACTTGTGTGCAAGGAGTAGTGTCAGGGATATCATCAAGGAAGTGTGTGCCCAGAGAAGGAGGCAGGCCTGACCTGTCACCCTGGAAGGACCCAGACTACTGCATATTAGATGGAGGACTCATAGGAGAGCACTTATTAAGCACTGACTGTGTACCAGGCACTGTGCCAAGTCTAGAGAGACAAAGATAAGCAGAAAGACAGCCCTGCCCTCCAAGCTGAAAAGCCGGGGGAGGGAGGGAGGGGGCACCAAAGCAAGAGCATGGTGTGGAAGTACAGAAGGTCAGGAGCAGAGCCAGGAGGGGGCTGAAGGCTCCCCAGTGGAAGAGATGAGGCTTTCACAGGACAAGAAGCCGTGGATGCCTTGTGATCTCCACTGATAGAAGAAGTTCTCAGAGAAACGAGATGGCATCTTCAACAAATGCGTTGAAGAAACTTCATCTTACTCAACTGGAGGCATCATTGTAATGTAGCCCCCTCTTTGTGGATCCTGACTCTTGCATCTGCCATGTTAGCTGTCACTCCAAGCTGCCTATCATCTGCAGATTTGATGAGTCAGCTATTTATACTCGCCTCCAAATCACTGATAAAAACCTTGAACAGATCACAGCCTCTTCCCATTTTATTGGCCTGCAACAGTCTTGTCTTTGTATTAATCCCTCACTAGTGGGCCACCCAGCAGCCAAAAGCTTTCTTCTGGTTTCTTTAGGGTCTCATGGATCCCATCATCTTGTCTTCTATTGTAATACACAACCAACCCAACACCATTTGCATTTGACAACCTTTTAAAAAGTTGGACAGATGAGAATTCTGAAGTAATTGGGTCAGTAGGTACCCAAGAGCCAGTATTATTATTAGCCTCTTGGTTTTGTCTTAAACAGGTCCCCTTACTGTATGTCTTCCCTCTCCCCATTCCCCAGTCCTGTTTGGCCTGGCAGTAGAGGCAGCATGGTATGGTCAATAAAGAGATGGCCTTGGAGTCAAGAGGACCTGGGTTCGAGTTCCAATTCTGATACACAGCTGTGACTCTGGACAAAGCACTTAATCTCCCAGTGCTCTAGAGAACTACCTGACTAGGAGTTGCAGAGGGGTCAGCCTGCATTGGGGGGTGGTGTCCTCTAGGACCAATGAGAGCTCAGGTCCTGTCTGTACCCCTAATATGTCAAGCCCATTATGCCAGGCCTCTGCTCAGAAACCTTCTCTTGTCCTCAGGATAAAGTTCAGACTCCTTGGCCTGGCACTTAAGACCCTCTATGGCCAGGCCCCAAACTATCATTGAGCCTTATTAGTCATGACTCTTCCCCACATACTTTATGCAAAAGTTGTTTACCCTTTTGAAGACAACACAGACTCAGTTAACTATGATACACAAAAACACTTGGCAAATTCATTAGAGAGGTTTGAAGTGTTTGGTGAGTTCTGAGGGAAGAGATGGCTTAAAGGGTGGGTGGAAATTTAGTGGAGAGAGGGCATAGAAGGCATGGCTTCGCAAGGAGAGGTATTTAGCACAGCATAAGGAAAGTCCAGGGACTGGGGACCATAGAGCACATGGAGGAGGCGACATGAGACAAGGCTGCAAAGGCCTGGTGGTTCCAGATTGAGAAGGTACCTGACCACCAAACTAACTGTCTTGGACAGGATGTTACCAAACAGCCAGAAGAGCTAAGGTGACCCTGTGCTATTTTTATAGAAACAGAGATGCCATGGGAGAGGTGGGTTCTTGACGTAGTCATGGCCAGCACAGTTCAGGAAAGGAGAATGGCTGGCGCAGGGGATATGGGCAGTTGAGCACCTGTCAGGGATCCACACTCCAGAGTAGGCAGTGATCACACCCAGTGTAACATGTGAGCATCAGTAGTAGACCAAACCAGCTGTGGGCCTGCCAAGACCAAGAACAGTATCTAGCAGGTGACCTTGAGCTGGGCCTGGGGGTCATCAATATGAGTTCCTGTATTTCCCTGGATAGGGGAAGAGGTGGAATATGTCAGTTCCTTCAGTTTGAGGGCTGGGGAGCTCTGGGTTTTGATGGGGAGAGTTGAGTCAGCCAGGGCAGGAGCACAGAATTCTCATGGGGGAAATACTGTGTTGATAAGAAATTCCCTGAAGACCCAGCTGTTACACAGCCCCAGAATAAACCTTGCCAGGGGGTACCCAGCCTTATCTATAAGGGCCTTACTGCACACGCATCTTTTAAAAGGGCCACACAGATTCAAACTTTGGCTTTGTTCCCCTCACAGCTGAGTGCACACCCTGTGCCACCCCTTATCCCAGAAATCACTACCCGTCTCTAAGCCTCAGTTTCCTCCTCTGTAAAATAGAGATAACAGCTTTTAGCTCACAGGGAGGTAAGGGCACAGAAGAGTACATTAGTAGTCTTTAGTGTGATAGAAATGTCACCTTGTGTGCTGTCACCCTCTTAACATGGGCTTTCTCTCATTTCAGGTCACCCAGCTGGATCCCAACAAGTCATTACTGGAGGTAAAGCTATTTCCTCAAGAAACCCTTTTCCTGGAAGCAAAAGAGTAACAGGAAGCTGACCGTCAGACTGGCCGTTCCCTGCCAGGCTTGCGGCCGCAAGTCAAGAGAAATGCTTCTCTTCTCCAAACCGCCCCACCCTTTTACCCAACTCCACTCAGTGTCTCACATCTCTCTGCCTCTTGCAAGAATCTTGGAAAGAATAATAAACGTAGCTACATAAAGTTTCCCATCCATGAGTATATGTTTTCAGCCATGGCTGCACAAGCAAAGGAGAATGTTCTACCATGAACACTGTCCCAACCCAGCCCCTGCAGCATTTGTCCTAGAATTAATGCCCCATTCATATGTGAGTGATTGTTAGTAGAATTCTGATGCTTCTGACCCTCCCCTCCCCCCCAGCCAGGCCCTGTGAAGTCTCAGACGAGGCCATCTTCCCTCTTGCCATTTAGGATGCTGTATCTGACACGTCTCATCGAGCCAGGCCTCTAACCGAACCCTAACCCATGCATCTGACTTCATCTCCAGGTCTGAATTCTGACTTTGTCACTTAAGTTAAGGAGGCAAGAGAACAGTCCACCGGAGATCTCCATGGGATGTTCCGTTCTCAGCCTCAGAGATGAAACGGTGTTGTAGATGAAGGCCCTGGACTTCCCTCAGGCCTTCTTCTGACTTCTTTGATGAGGTGTAAGGTTTTGTTTAAAGAATAGAGTTTGAGATATATGCAAGATATTTATTTTCCAGCTCTGCTTTGGACCCTGCTCCTGATTCAGTGCAGAAAGTATTTTCCATTATGTTGCAGTGTGTGAACCTGCCACAGCTGTGCATGATGTGAATATTTAAACACTCTGAGAAGGCAGCCTGTACCCATCCCCCTGGCACCTGCCCATCCAGGCAGTGTCAGGCATCGGACCTCCTGAACGTGAGGGCACCAAGCCTTCAGTGTCTTCACCATGGATGGACATGGTTGTCCCAGCCTCCCTTCCCCCTCCCCTCACTTTTCTTTTCTTCCTTCACTCCACCACCCATCTGAACCTGCTTGCCCCTGGGTTCAGATGTACTTTGTTTGTGTCACCAGCAAACAACGTGCACACAGAGCCTTAGTGTACACACAGTGTGACAAGGAAGTCTTGACTTCATTCCACTTGACATTTGAGTATCAATCAAACAGTGAATTCCCACTTGCAAGTAAAAGAAGTTGGTCCTGGCATCTGAAACGCGTTGCTTCTGACACTCGACATAAGCAAAAACGGCTCTTTACCTGAATCAGCTCAGCTCAGAAGACACTCATTGTTTGAACCTGCGGATAAACAGTTTGGATGTTTTTTATTTAATCAGCAGGCTTAAGGGTTTAGTGAATTGAATGCACTATCTAAGCATCTACTGTGATTCAAACTTTTTTTAATCCTGGAATACTTTTCCACATCTGTTTTTATGTAACTCATGATAGTCAAGGTCCTGATTCGAATATTCTCAACTCCAAAGAAAACTGTCCACCTTTAGGCTCCTGCTGCCTGTCGGGCCTCACCAGATCTTCATTCGTAACCCCAAACATAAGTGGTCGTGCAGTCTGGGTCCTTGCCCTCGGCCACCAGGCCAGGTATGGGCAGAAGCAAGATGGGAGTCTTTCTTCCGAGCCTCCAAAGGGTTCACAGCCCCCTGCTCAGGCCACATAGATAGAGAACCTACTCCCCACTCCCAGCCTCAAACCTGGCCAGAAGAAGGGCAGTTGCAATACGAACAGGGACTTGAAGCATTTCGCTGCTGACCCTTTTCCTGCCTTCCCAGACCAAGGGTTTTCCACTTCCAAAAGACACAAGGTGACTTGCTTACAACATAGAAATACGAGTATCATTCTCTTCTGCCCTTCAGCTTGAGAGGTCTGTCCATCATCGCCTGGTTCCTGGGGTCACCCTGCCCCTTCTCGTTTGGACTGACACATTGGGTACTCCTCCCCCTCTGCCTGCTGCAGTGTGGATCTCAGCTTCCCTGGTTCTGTCAGTTCCCTCGTGTTCCCAGAATATCCTTAATGCAATCACTGCTTCTGTATTAGAGTGTAAAGAGTTGTTGTCCATGCCTGGGACCTCCGAGCAGAGTTTTTGTTCTGTCTATTGACCCTTGGAAGGTGGAATGTTTCTGGAAGCTTCTGGTTTGCAGCATTGCTATGCTAAGTCACCGTTAGATATGATGTAAAACCCCAACATTTCATCATCTGTATTGTATTTATCCAAACTTGGAGTTGAATGAGGGCGTTTTTTTTATGGAACTATGTTTTTTAATGTAGCAGAATGGGACTTTGGCGTTCCTAAATTGTACCTTTTCGGTGACATTAGAAACATAAAATAAATTTGCAGTTACACTAAAGTCGCTACTAAAATGTACTTCACCTACTCCGCCTAAGCCATGGCACGATTCCTCCCGTCCTGGTGGGGTGCCGCGCCGGCGACATCTACAAGAACGCAGCGCTAAGGCAGGAGGCCCCAAGCACAGGTTCTGGTCACTGATATGCATTCATTCTTGAGATAGCATGTTGCTTATGCACATGACACTGAGCGTGGGAATATAGAGACAAAAATGAGCAGTCCCTTCCGAGGGAGGCCGATGCATACACAGAAAAGTAAATGTCCAGTAGTTTGATGAGGAGAGACCAGGTACTGGAGGGATGAGGAAGGGCCCATGTGAAGGATTGCTTTCAAGCCAAACCTCGGAGCCAGCTAGGCCTTAGCTAGGCAGTGCAGTGGATTAGGCCCGAATTCCTATCCAGCCTCAGATATTGGCCAGCTATATGCCTCTGGGCAAGTCACTTAACCTCTCTTTGCCTCAATTTCTCCATTTGTAAAATGGGGATAACAGCACCTACCTCCCAGGGTTGTCATGAGGATGAAAAGAGGCAATAATTGTAACGCTCAGCGCAGCGCCTGGCACGTAGTAGGTACTCTCTGAATGTTAGCTGTCTTCATCACCATCATCATCATCACTGTTATTAAGGCAGAAATAAAAGAGCACATGATGGGAGCACTAGCTCCTTCTATCAGCTGAGTATCCCAGGTCCCACCCACACCTACCCCACTGACAAAAGGGGGATCCTCCAAGAGGGGCAGGGTGTGCATTCCTAAACTCATAACCAGTGTTTGTGTGAGTCATGAATAAGAGAAGGCTTGGCTGGGGAGCAGAAAGCAGGGCCTTATATAAGAGCTGTTTTCAAGCATTGGAATAGTCACCATCTAAAGGTGACTTTTTTTGCTTGGGCCTGCAGGGAAGAACTAGCAAGGTGGGGAGGAAAAGCAGATTTAGGTTTGATTCCAGGAGAAATATCCCAACAATGAGAACTGCCCACACCTGGAATGGGCTGCCTCAGGAGGTAGGGAACCCTCTTCACAGAAGGTGAGGTGGCCACTTATCTCAGGTATGGGTTGAATTAGGGGGTCTCTGAGGACCCTTCCAACTCTGATATTACTGAATATGCTTGTGTGTAGTCTTACATTTCTTCAAGAGATTCACCTGGTTACGTATATATAAAATGACACTTTACTGGGGAGCGGCCTTCTTGCTTTCCACATTAATCCAGGAGGCACCCCAGAAACTCATCTAGAGGTGGATTAGTCCTGGGAGCATGCCAAGGCCTAACACCACTGGGTAGCATTGGAAAGTGCTGCCATCCATCAACCAAAAAGTTGTTTCCCTCCTTTAACTCTCCACTCATCTGTTAAAGCTACTGTACCCCCCAGGAACAGATTTTGGGGTATAACTGGCCTCCAGTCTCCCCAGCCAGCAACTTGGAATCTTCTAGGAAATAGGCAATAGGGTGATTGGTTGACTGAACCCCCCAAAATAAGCACAATTTTGCTTCATAGAAAGGGAGAGATTTCATGAAAACTGGCAAGTTTCTCACCTTAGGATGAAAACAGGTTAAGCCTGAGGAAAATATGCAAATCTATTATCAATTTCTATATTTGAGAGTATAATTATTAACAATAACCCTAAAGATGTAAGACCCACAAGCACTCCTATAATAGGTTGGAGATTGATTACCGTTCCTGGACCCAGTTGGGAACTACCTTGCTACTAAGCTATACAGGCCTCTCAGCTGCAAGCAGAGGAAGGGATTGGGACACTTGCTCTTTCAAAAAAAAAGTTGCACTGATTTCAATCAATAAATATTTATTAAGCACCTGTTATATGCCGGGCATTGTATTAAGCTCAGGGATACCAAAAAAAAAAAAAGTCAAAAGACATTCCCTGCTTTCAAGGAGTACACAATCTAATGGAGGGGATAACCAAACAACTATGTACAAATGATATACCGGATAAATTGGAAATATCGACACACAGAAGGCACTAGAATATAGGGAGGTTGGGGGAGGCAGAATTTTAGTTAGTTCTTGACAGATCCCTGCAGGTGGAGAAAGAGTATTCCAGGCACTGGGGATGCCAAGCCAAGAGAGCCAGCTTTGGTTCAAAGAAAAGCTGCAGGGACATTTTCACTGGGCCCTAGAGGAGTAGCAGAGAATGAGGTGTGAGGTGTGAGAAGCCGGGGAAAGAGAGGGGCGGGGCTTCAAGTTGTGGAGGATTTTACGTTTGATCTTGAAAGTGATAGGGAGCCACTGGCATTTACATTACAAACATTTATAGATTACTCCCACTCCTTAAGAGGGTGTCTTGTAACAAAACAATTAAGTAAAGCTAACAATAATGTGACTTCATCTGAAAGTGCGTACAATATTTAGCACCCACACACTTCTCTATTATTTTTTAATTAACAAATCTATTGTCTCTCCTACTCCCCCTCCCCACTGGAAAAAGAAAAAAACAAATTCTTGATAACAAATATGGGTAGTGAAGCAAAACAGAATCCTTCAATGGTTGTGTACAAAAATACATATATGTCTCATTCTACACTAATTCTGTTCCATCTCTGTAACGAATAGTATGTTTCATCCTTGGTCCTCTGGAATCATGAACAGTCATTGTATTCATCATAATTCTTATAGCTTTCAAAGTTGTTTGTTTTTATAGTGATGTTATATAAATTGTTCTCTTGGTTCTGCTCATTTCATTCTTCATCTGTTTTTAAAAGTCCACAAAATTGTTCATTTTTATAATATTGATATTATAGTATAAATTGTTCTTGCCTCTCCTCTGCCCACTAAGGATGGGGCAGAAGCAGCCCCCCTCAGAAGGACCGTCTCTTAATTCCAGTTTAATTAAATCATATCATTATCTTCCTCTGAGCTGTTCTCCAGACCTGTACCTCAGCTACTCTGAGGACTGGAAACACCACCACACCTTCTACATTCTAAGAGTTTGGCCAGATCTGAAGGCTTTGGAGCAGTCACCCCTCTTTCCAAAGAACATCCATTTTAAATCAAGGTCCAGCCCTATTTAGAGAAGGCCACCTCCCCATCCAGTGGCATGATGTGTTGCTGCACACTTTTTCTGGGACCTGGTATTCTAAGGGAAGGATACATTATGATAAGCCCACAGCTGGAAGGTCGAGGTATGCCATGTGAGGACTGAAGGAATGAATGACAGCTGTCAAGCCTGAAGAAGAGGGGACTCAGGAGGCAGGAGAACTGTCTTCAAGTAGTTGAAGGGGCAATCATGTGGAAGAGCAATTAAACTTACTCGGTTTGGTCCCAGAGGGCAGAACCAGTTGAGACAAGTGGCAGATTTCTGGTTGATGTCAGGAAAAACTTCCTAGGAAAATTTTCCAATCATGGAACAGGTGACTTTGGAAGGTAGGAAATCTCCCTTCCCTGCCTCCCAACCCTACCCCTTTGAGGTCTTCAAGCAAAAGATGGTTAACCCCACATAGTGGGGATCTTGTAAAGGGAATCTCAATCAGGAATGATTTAAACGAAAAGATGATTCTTGCTCCTCCCAAGAACCTGTGTCCCTTGATAATTGTCATGTCATGGATGGCTCAGCAAACAGAGTCCTGGCTGACCATGAGGCCACCATGCAGCGCCTCATTTGTCCTAACCATCCCCTAATTTGTCTAGCCAGGGCTGAGAGGGAACCAATCAAAGGATGCAGAGCAGACCGGCACTGCCCACAAAATGCTTGTTTTGAACTTTGTCCACCAAATCCCCAGGGACTGGCCCTGTAGTGTTCTTCATGCCAAAATCCCAGAAACTCAGCTCTGGCAGGGACCTCAGAGGCATCTAGCCCAACTCAGAACTGGACAAGAACCTGCTCCATACAAGAGGTGGTCAACCAGCCTTTGCCAACAATAGTGGACTCGCTCCCTTCTGGGGCAGCCTGTTCCACTCTGGACAGCTCTCCTGGCTAGTATGTTTTTGGAACCCAAATTTCTCGCTCTGTAACTTCCGGGAGTTTCAGTATCTCTAGCTGCTGCCAACCCACCCATGCTGGCAGGTGGAAAAGGAAAGACGAAGTCTCAAGTCTCCCAGTTGGGTACCCTGCCTAGGCACTGTCCTTGCCTTTGTGCACGGCCCATTGAGGCACCAACGATGTTCTGGAACCATAGACTGACAGAGCTGAGGAGGGCTTCATTTTAATAACAACTTACTTCTGTAAGGCTTTAATGTTTACAAAGAGCTTTCTTAACAACAATCCTGTGTAAATATTTCTACTCCCATTTTAGAGATGAGGACAGGGAGGCTCAGAGAAGAAATATGACATGCCCAGTGTCACACAGGAAAGGACACCTGGCAGAGACCTTAGAGCTTCAACTATTCATCATCCTCATGTTCTACATTAATAACAGGGGACCCCAACATCATAAGTGATGGCTTGAGCTGGTAGGGACCTGAGGTTCCAATTTCCTCACTTTTTTAGACTCCCACTCAGTCACTAAACATTTATTAAGCACCAGATGTGTTAAATTCTGGGGATACAAGAGACAAAAAACAGTTCCTGCCCCAAATGGTTCATAGTCTAATAGCAGAGACAACAAACAAATAAATACAAACAAGCTATATACAGGCTAAATAGGAAAAAGAAACCATTAAATTTAAGGCACTCGAATAAAGAGGAGGTGAGAAAGGATTTTAGCTGGGACCCAAGGGAAGCCAGGAGCCAGAGATAAGGAGGCAGGGCATTCCAGGCATGGGGGACAGCCAGAGAAAAATGCCCAGAGTCCAGAAAGGGAGTGTCTTGTTTGTGGAACACTAAGGGGACCAGTGTCCCTAGATCAAAGAGTACATGGTGGGTAGTAAGACATAAGATGAAAGGTAGGGGTGGGGGAGGAGGGCAGGGTTGGGTTACAAAGGGCTTTGAACAAAAGCGAGCAAAGGATTTTGTATTTGATCCGGGAGACAAAGCCACTGGAGATACTATTGAGTATGGGGGTGACATTATCAGACCTGTCCTTTAAGAATATCATTTCTACAGCTGTGTGGAAAATAGGGTGGCATGAGGAGAGCTTTGAGGCAGGCAGACCCAAAAGCAGCCCATTGCTGGTCCAGGTTTGAGATGATCAGGGTCTGCCCCAGAGTTGGGGCAATGTCACAGGAGAGAAGAGGGTGGCATATTTGAGAGATGCTGCAAAGGTGAACTCAACAGGCCTTGGCAGCAGCTTAGACATGGTGGTGGAAGGGTAGGGTTAAGAGATAGTGAGAAGTCCAGAATGACTCCTACTTTGTGAACCTGAAGGACTGGGAGAATGGTGGTGCCCTCAATAGTAACAGAGAAGTTGGGAGGGGAGGGGAGAGGGCTTAGGGGGAAAGATAATGAGTTCCATTTTGGATGTTGAGACATTCCAATGTGAGATGTCAGAAAGACCATTGGAGATGCAAGACTAGAGATCAACACAGAGGTTAGGGGAGGAGAGGTAAATTTAAGAATCATCAACACAGAGATAATTTAATTCATGGGAGGTGTTAAGATCACCAAATACAGTAAAGAGAAGGGGGCCCAGGACAGAACCCTAAGGGACACCTATGGTCAGAGGGTGTGATATGGAGGAGGATCGGTCAGAAGGACAGGAGAACCAAGAGAGAACGGTGTCCCTAAAGCCTAGGGAGAAGAGAGTAAAAAGAAGATGATCAGCAGTTTCAGAGGCTGCATAGAAATAAAAAAGAATGAGGACTGAGATACAGCATTGGACTTGACAGCTAAGAGATCATCGGTAACTTTGGAGAGAGCAGCAGAGTGAAGAGATCAGAAGCTGGATTGTAAAGGGTTAGGGAGAGTGGCGAGAAGGTGGAGGCACCTGTTGTAGACAGCCTTTTCAAGGAGCTTAGCCACAAAAGATAGAAGAGATAGAGGATGATAGAGTGCGGGGATGGAAGGATCAAGGGAGGACTTTGTGAGGATGGACGTTTGCACACAGTAGGGAGAGATTGAAGATAATGGACAGAGTGGGGATGGTAGAAGTTATCTGTTGGAGGAGATAGGAGGGAATGGGATTGACTATATAGGTAGAAGGTCTAGCCTTGGTAAGGAGACAGGGGTAAAGGAGGTAATGACAGAAGACATCTGCTTGATAGGAGATGAGGAAGAAGGGAGAAGAATGAACTCACAATAGCCTCAGTTTGTTCTGTAACATATGAGGAAGGTTCTTTGCTGAGAGGTGGGCAGAAGGGTGTCATGGGAGGTTTGAGGAAGGACGAAAAGGTTTAGAAGAGGTGTTGTGGAGTGTGGGAGAGTGAGTGTGGGGTGGGGAGATGTCATAGGATTGCCTAGCAGCAGTGAGGGCCCAGTGGAGGCTGGGTAATGTAAATCTGTAGTTTTTCCATGGTTGCATAGTTTTCTCCACCTTCATTCAGCAGCATATGTGTAAGAGTGAAGGCACTGTACAAGTACTGTAAACCAGGTGGAGAACTCATTGAGAAAGGAAAGGGAGAGACCTGGCGATCTATAGACAAAAGTTGCCAGGATATTGATGAGGTGAATTGCATGAGCCTTGGAGAAGAGGTTACTTAGTGAGGGAGGTAGAGGGAGAACCTGGAAGTGATCAGGAGCAGGAAGTATTCCAACTCCCCCACCTCGCCCAGTGAGCCTAGGGGGATGAATGAAGATGCAGCCAGTACTAGAAAGGGTGGCCAGGGGATGCTATGTCATCAGGGCGAGTCGGGTTTCAATAAGAGCTAGAAGATGGAAGGAGTGGGAGAAGATTTAGAGTGAAGGGAAATTTGTTGTACCAGAGGACACAGTGGAAGGGATGAGTGACGTCTGGTTAGAACTCTGGGTGGAAATAAGGAATTGCATTCGGAGAAATGGCGAAAAGAATGTCCATCACTGAGTAGAAGGGGCCACTCCTCTTCAGAAGAGGTTGGAGAAGAGACTGGAGACAAATTCAACATGAGATAGAAGGCACCCAGTCAGATGGGAGTCCCCATTTCACGACTCCTTTTCCCTCCAAAGGCTAGCAATTAAGTAGGAAATGATACAGAGGAGATGGAAGGCCTGAGATCAAAAGGAAGGTGGCCTGGGAAAAACTGTCCATTAGGAAAGTACACATTTGATAGAAGGACTGAAGCAAGAAGTCACTGGAGCTGAGATGGGACAGATGAGAGATGGTCAGTACTAGACAAATGGATGGTCCTGGGAGGTCTTGGCCATGAGGCAGAAGAAGATGCTAAAGCAGGTGCTTGATTGGAAGTAAAATGAGAGGTTTCAACTACTAGATAGTCCCTAAAGGCCCTCCCTGTTCTCAGTCCCCTGATCCCAAGTTCGTTGGTGGGTTTATAGCAGCTAAAAGAAGGAGATGTGACTGCCTCAGTGAGGGGGGCAGAGGCGGAAGCCACGAAGGATGGCGTCTGGGGAATCCTGTAGTATTGGAAACAAACAATGACCATGGAGCAGAGGCTCTGCTGCCAGGGAACTTGGGAGACTCGCCGAAATGTAAAATGTGAATGAGGGACTTGGACGTGTCACAAGATTTATGTTCCTCCTCTGGGACAGACAGACAACGTCCATTGGGTAAGTCCAGAGCAGGGAGCAGTGACTGGATCTAGAAGGTTCCGCTGTCAGTGCTCAAGCCAGGGTCTCACCCAGCACCGAAGTCTCTTCCATCAGATCCCTGACGGGGGTCATGTATCCTCTGCTTAAAAACCTCTGATAATGGGAAATTCATTTCCTCCCTTCTGAGCCAGAGGTATCAAATGCCAGGCCTGTGGGGCCACATATGGCCTACAACACTCCCAGGTTCTACCCAAGCCAGATGAAAATGTCACTGGGGACATTTCACAAAATAAGTAAAAACAATAAAACAGAAATAATATTACATTTTAAAACTAAGTCAATACGTGTCCCACGGGGATTCTTCCTTCCGGCTGGAGTTTGACACTTGTGTTGTAAAGTAAGTTTATTTTATTATTTGACAGCTCTGACTGTAAGAAAAGAAGATGAGAAATCCATAAGGGAGCCAGAAGTCTAGCTAAGAAGTGATGTCTGCCTGACCCTTTTCTGTGTTATCTCCCCATCAGAATGTAAATTCCTTTAGGGCAGGGACTGTCTTTCTGCTTGTGTCCCAAGCTCACAGGATATAGTGTCTGGCATGTAGTAATAAATGCTACCTGCTTACCTGACTACTCAAACCACCCCAACCAGAGGAAGAATTCTTCGTTAATAATTGTTATTGTTCAATCATTTCAGTTGTGTCTGACTCTCCATGACCCCATTCGGGGTTTTCTTGGCAAAAATACTGGAGTAGTTTGCCATTTTGCTCTCCAGCTCATTTTACTATTGAGGAAACTGAGGCAAACATAGTGAAGTGACTTGCCTAGGGTCACACAACCAGTAAGTGTCTGAGGTTGGATTTGAACTCAGGAAGATCAGTGTTCCTAACTCCATACCTGGAGCTCTATGCACTGTGGCGTCACCTAGCTACCCTTCCTTAATAAAGATCTCCAAAGAGAGTTAGTGAGCTTCCCATCTCTAGAAGTCCTTAACAAGGGGTTGGACACTCCTGCCTTTTCTTGTCTGGAATGTTATAAAGGGGATTCTTGCATCTGACATTTCTTTGAACTCAGAAGCCCCTTTGATTCTATGAACTCAATGAAAACCAAGTCAGATAGCTTGCTGGTTCTCCATGCAGTCCAGACACCATCTATAACCTGGTCTCTTTGTCCTACTTACCAGGCAGGTGGGAACACTGGGCCCAGCCCCAGGATAACCTGCTCATTTTTTGAGCTCCAAACCATGGATATTGATCAGAGGAGATGGTAAAGCAGAGCTCCGTGAGGGACCCCACCCCTGCTCTTTTGATTTGACCTGGATGGAGCCCAGCCAGTCTCTGAACTAAGCCTGTTCCCTCGTTCCCAAATATGGTCTCCTGTTTCTTCTATAGATGATGATTGATCCATGATTGCATTCTCCCCACTGGTTCAGATCCCAACCCCCTCCATAACTGAAAATCTCTAGCAATAAGGAACTCACTCTCATCTTCTCCTTCTCCTCCTTCTTCTTCGTCTTCTTCTAGCCCAGCTGCTCCGTACTTTGCCAGACTCAGTCCCAACTAACAGACCCCTGCCCATCCTCAGACCCAGAGCTAGGACTCTATGGAGAGCGCCTGTGGGTACTGAGGGTCATCTTTAGGACAGGAGGCATCAGAGAGCCCTAGAGGACCTCCCCTTGCCTGAATGCCCCAGGGCCTCTTGACCTCCCTGGTTCCACAGCTTGCCTGGTACAGAGGGATCCGTGTGCTCTGCCCCAGGCTGGTGGCACCTCTCCCATTTTCTGCAATCTTCCAAATGAGATAACGCATCATGTAAAGTGCTTTGCAAGCTTATCATTGTTATTGCAGAGATCACGGCAGTGGCCTCAGCAGAGCGCCAAGACTGGGACCTATGAGCTCCTCCAAAGCAGTTCTCTTATTCTTAATTCTTACTATCTACCCAGGGTCACCAGGCCAGTGGAGAGAGGGCGGGGCGGGAGCGTCCAAGAGGAGAAACCTGACAATGAGGGTCACCCCAAAGTGGAGCACTCTGCCTCTGACCTCTAGGTGGATCCTGCCGGAGGCCATTGAAAAGGGGCTAGGCAGGTTGTTGAGGAGAGTCATCCCTTGTAACAAAGAAGGCTCAGCAAAGCCAATCAACGCATTCGGAAAATCTGATGTCGCATGCAGTATTCTACACCCGTGGCCCCCCACCTCGACAGAGAAGCAGAGAGAAGCGTCTTCTTCTGTCTCTTCTTGGGGGCCAAGCTCAATATGTGTAATTTTACCACATTCCATTTTTATTCTCTTGTGGTCGCTGTTGTTCACATTTACATCGTTGTAACCATTATGTCTAACTATTTTTTCACTTGTTTGCTGAGCTCTCTTGTGGATACTGGACATAAATGAAACATTAAAATAGGCCTTGTGTAATTTGTTAATAAGTAAAGAAACTCTCCAACAGTTAACCCATTTTTCTCTAGAATCAGGCAATTGGTTCTCCTTGTAAAATAACCTCAACTTTACCAGACTTTCTTTAAAAGTAGCTATAAATAGTACAAGTTGTGGCCTTTTTCTCTTTCATGTCGAATTTAAAGATTATTTCTTTGTAGCCTTCTTTCTGGTTTACCCAAATAAGCACTCGTCCTTCTTGGGTGCCCAGAGAGGAGCTAATATTCCTAAGCTCTAGGGGATGGTTCTGTGGGGTTATACTCCAAAAACCACAGGTCATGAGCCCCTGCCAGTGTGCTTCACATCACCGGTAGACAAAACCAAAGCAACAGCATTTAAGAAAATGGCATGGAAAAAATGATAACTGAAAAACATTTTCCCTTAAGCCTAGGATATACTTTGTATTTGTATGCACACAGAATCCATGGAATAAATGCAATGGTAGTGGTAAATGAGGAGAAAACATGTAGCCAAGGCCATCCATGCCACTGGCTCTATAAAGCCTTATTGTCCTTCCTATCCTCATGGGGTCCTCTTTGTAGCTTGCTTCTCAGTAACCAGGGCAAGTATTCCTTTCAATGCAAAGTCAGCTTTCTTCTCTTCCGTCAAGGGCTGTGCTCCTTGAAACTGCTCTATAATAGTAAGCCAACAATCATTTATTATGTGCTTACTGTATGCCAGACACTGTTCTAAGCAAACTCATCTGTTCCCCAAGAACCAGCCTAGTGATGAACAAAGATGCTTGTCCCCAGTATGCTGACCATTTGGTGATAGATTCTTTACTCACAGTAATGCATTAAACCAAGAAAAATGTAAAATTCCATCAGTTCTGAGTAGCTCTTTCTACTAATACCATAATAATGGCAGTGTAGTGGGAAAGGGGTAAGAAGGTGCTAAGAATCACTATATGAGGTGGTCCATAAATGTTCATTCGGCTGTTAATACTCTAAATTCTTGTCCAGTGACAAAATAAACTATTAGAAGAACTTAATTGTAGCCATCTTCCCATTCTCATTATAAATGAAATCAGGAGGAAGTTGCAGCTAAATAATAGTTCATTGCTACTCCTTGAAAAAAAAGAAAAAAACAAGGAATTGACAATGTTGGTTTTCTCATGTATCCAGAGCAAAATAAAATGTCGATTTACGGGATGTTTGGTCATCTTGTATTGCAGTGCCCATGTAAGTATTTACAGGAATACTTAAGAGAAAGATAAACTTATGCATCAACACCTGTTACAGAGGACAAGAAAGTAAAGAAATTCCATAAGAAACTCAATATGACCATCCCAATTAAATCAACATATACTTTAACATTCTATGACATCAAGGTTGGGCATAGGAAAGGATGGAGAAAAATATGTCAGCAAATATGGCTCAGAATAAGAAACTAGAGAGACCACAGGGGTGATCACACAGAAGCCTTGTGCCTACACATAGATATGAGGATCATAGCTTTGCAGTTGGAGGAGATGTGAGAGGTCCTCTATTCCAGCCTCTTCATAATTTTTTCTTTTTTTTAACAGATGTGAAAACATGAATACTTTCTTCAAGAAATGAACCAGGAAGCACAGGACATGGCAAACACCAAACAGCACCTCAAGATATGAAGCTGGATATAGTTTAATAGACAGTAAATTATTGGTTGCTAGTGTGAAGTTGTATCCAAATTAGCTGCATGTGTAAAACAGTTAGACTGCCAATTTGTTAAGTCAGAGGTCAAAATGAAGACAGAATTGGTAGAAAGAAGCAAAATGAAAAGATAGAAGCAGTTGAGATGACTGATTAGCAACAAGCCATTGGAGACGAAAAATGTGAACTGGATAAAAGAAGAGACATTGACACCAGCTATCACCATTTCCTAAGGAAATTAAATTAGTTGGTCATTCACCATCTTGGAGCCAAAAGAACCTAAAACTCAGCTTGGTCAGCAAACACTCGATCCAAGTAGAAAGGTCTAACAGCCAAGAATGCCACAAGTCTAGGACATAGGCTCATTTGAAATCCCAATGGCATTTGAGGATGAACTGGATGGAAGATAGCCCAGAAATGAAAAATGGAGAACATTTATGCACACGTGTATAACACACTCTTGTCACCACGAGGGGGAGTCTACTATACCCATTCTGTATGTACTGAATGAGGGAGTAACAAAGGCACAAAACAGTGATGGGAAGGGAACAATTGTATACTTAGTGCCTACTCCATTCCAGGCACCCTGCTAAGTACTTTACAAATAGAATCTCATTGGACCTTCACAACAAACCTGTAGGTGCTGTTATTATCTCCATTTTACAGAAGAGGAAATTGAGGTCCAGGGAGACTAAGTGACTTGCCCAGGGTCACACAGTCATGTCTGAGGTCAGATTTGAATTCAGGTCTTTGTTATTCTAGACCCAGTGTGCTATTCTGTGCTATCTAACAGTTGCCTCACATACCCACATACATATGTGTATGCATGTACATATATATGTATATATACATGTGTATATATTGTTTGGGTATGTATATAAGTATATACTCCTATATACTCCTGTGTATGTATATAGGGTGTATGGGTTCAGGGAGGACTAGCACCTTTGGTGTGAGGGCTGCCAAACCCTTTTCAAGGCTGTTCACCCACCTCTGGTGTCCATCTAGCACTCAACTGTCACCTGTGGCTCCATGCACAGTGGCCACATCTCAGCAGACAAGCTAAACAAGATTGAGGCTAACCATCAAGCCAAAGAACCATTGGTGAGTTAGGGGGTATCTGCCCCAAGCACGGGATGACTTCCCCTAATGGAAGCGTGAGAACAGTTTGCTCCAATAATCACGGAGGTGGCCAAAGCAGACGCTGTGGAGTTCTTAGAGCTTGGTTAGACATCGAAGATGCCAGGAAAGACTAACAACTTTGTGCAGCTCTCTCACTTAAATCCAATTCACACAGGTGTGACACATTGTGTGATGTCATTGGTCCTCTTTGAAAATGAAGGACAAACAACATGTATGTATATATAAATATATAATCTCTGTGTATGCACACATGTGTATACACATGTGTATGTGTTTTAAATTATTGTTTCTATACATGTCTACATACATATACACACACATGCATACATGCATACATACCAAGTATACAAGGAGGAGGTGGTCCATTGTGACAGTGACACAATTTTGAGATCATTGAGGAATCATTCTCAAAGTAACTGAAAGGGGAAAATACAGAAGATTTGGGAAAATATCCAACCTTACTGCTACTCTAAAACAACAAGGGAATATTAATAACTACCAATTTTTCTTATCTCTACAAAAATTATGCATGGCATATTTGGTGGCAGTATTAGAAGGGAACAGAAAACACATCTTTATAGACTCAAAATTGACTTAAAGTTATTACAACTACAATATTCCACTGTGTTTGTTGACAAAAAAGTATTTTATTTTCTAAAGCAAAATTCTACCTTTAAATGATGTCCTCCAATAAGGTATTTCCCATGCATATTTAAGAATCATACAACATTCCTTGAAAAACATAAGAGAAAACACTTCACCAACCCTCTACTTAATCATATCAAGTGTGACATAAAACAGGAGGAGATACGCCACAGTAAGGAAGGACATCCAAGAGTTCGACTGAAAGACATTTCCTATATAAAACATGCTCTTGTTTGCAAAAAGTATCGTATTGGCTGCATCAAGCCTTAGAAATCGGGGTTAAGTGACTTGCTCAAGGTTACACGGCCAGTTATTTCTGGGTGTGGTGCTGAGTATCTGAGCCCAGATTTGATCCAGGTCATCCCAACACTAGAGCCGATGCTCTTACTCGCTGAGCCACCTGGCCGCCCCTAAACAATTGGGGTAAAGTAACTTGCTCAAGGTTACACGGCCAGGTGTTTCTGGGTGGGTGCTAAGTGTCTGAGCCCGGGATTCGATCTCCAGGTCTTCTCAACACTGGAGCCGGTGCTCTTACTCGCTGTGCTACCTGGCCGCCCCAAGCCTTAGAATATTACAGAACATTTTTTATGTTGTAATTTATGCTTTCTGTGTCTTTAATTTAATGTTTATTTTTATTTTACAACATTCATTTCCACAAGAGTTTGAGTTACAGATTTTCTTCCCATCTTTCCCCTACCCACCACCCCAAAACAGTGATCCTACTGAATACCCCTTCCCCCATTCTGCTCTTTCCTATATCTTCCCCCATCCCCCCTCTGACTTTCTCATAGGACAAGATGGATCTCCATACCCCAGTGCCTGTGTATATCTCATTTCCCAGTGCATGTAAAATAATAATAATAGTAATAACAATTTTTTTAAACATTTGATTTTAAAACTTTGAATTCCAGGTTCTTTCCCTTCTTCCCTCATCACCCACCCTTATTGGGAAGAAAAGCAGTTCAGTATAGATTGTACATGTGTAATTACACAAAACATTTCCATAGCGAATATATTGTGAAAGCCTGACTATATTTCCCTCCATCCTGTCCCACCTCCCACTTGTTCTGTTTTCTACTTTGACCTTGTCCATTTTCAGAAGTGTGTGCTTCCAACTACCTTCCCCCCCCCAATCTTCCCTACCTTCTATCATCCCCCCTTTATCCCCTTCCCTGCTACTTTACTATAGGGTAAGATACCCAATTTAGTGTGTATGTTTCCTCCTTAAGCCAAATTCAATGAGAGTAAGGTTGACCCATTCCCTTTTGCCTTCCTGTTTTTCCCCTCCATTGTAACAGTTTTCAATTTACCCTATTCTTTCTCTCCCTTTCTCCTCTCATTATATTTCTCTCTCACCTCTTAATTTTATTTTTTAAATATCATCCCTTCCTATTCAATTGATCCTGTGCCCTCTGTCTATGTATACCTGTACACATATATACACACACTCACATATGTATTCATATGCACATATACCCTCCTATATAGACATATATGTATGTATACATACATATATATGTTTATATTCCCTTCAACTATCCTCATACTCAGAAAAGTTTCATAAGTTACAATTATCGTCTTTCCATGTAGGAATGTAAACAGTTCAACTTTGATAAGTTCCTTATGATTTCTTTTCCCTGTTTACCTTCTCATGCTTCTCTTGCTTCTTGTATTTGGATGTCAAATTTTCTATTCAACAATGGTTTTTTCATCAAGAATGCTTGAAAGTCCTCCATTTCACTGAATGACCATATTTTCCCCTGAAACATTATACTCAGTTTTTCTGGGTAGGTGATTCTTGGTTTTAATCCTAGCTTCTTTGACCTCTGGAATATCATATTCCAAGCCCTTTGATCCCTTAATGTAGAAGATGATAGATCTTGTGTTATCCTCATTGTGTTTCCACAATATTCAAATTGTTTCTTCTTGGCTGCTTGCAATATTTTCTCCTTGATCTGGGAACTCTGGAACCTGGCTATAATATTCCTAGGAGTTTTCTTTTGGGGATCGTTTTCAAGAGGTGATTGGTGGATTCCTTCGACCTCTATTTTGCCCTCTGGTTCTAAAACATCAGGGCAATTTTCCTTGAGAATTTTGTGAAGGATGATTTCTAGGTTCTTTTTTTGACCATGGCTTTCAGGTAGTCCAATAATTTTTAAATTATCTCTCCTGGATCCATTTTCCAGGTCAGTAGTTTTTCCAATGAGATATTTCACATTGCCTTCTATTTTTTTTAAATTTGTTTGGATCTGTTTTATAGTATCTTGATTTCTCATAAAGTCATTAGCTTCCATTTGCTCCAATCTAATTCTGAAGGAATGATTTTCTTCATTGAGCTTTTGAAATTCTTTTTTCATCTGGCAAATTCAACTTTTTAAGGCATTCTTCTCCTTATTCGCTTTTTGGGCCTCTTTTGCCATTTGAGTTAGTCTATTTTTCAAGGTGTTATTTTCTTCAGTCAGGTTGTTGACTGTCTTTTCATGATTTTCTTGCATCATTCTTATTTCTCTTCCCAATTTTTCCTTCACTTTTTCTTACTTGATTTTCAAAATCCTTGTTGAGCTCCTCCATGGCCTGTAGTCAGTTCATATTTTTCTTGGAAGCTTTTGGTGGAGAAGTTCTGACTTCATTGTCTTCATCCTGTTCCATGCTTTGATCTTTTTTATCCCCAGAAAAGGAATCTAAAGTTGGATTGAGGTGCTTGCTTTGCTTCTTTTGCTTGCTCATGTTGCCACTCAATTACTTGACTTTTGAGCTCTTTGCCACAGTAGAACTCTGCTTCTAGAGAGGAGAGCTCTGTCCCAAATTGCTGGGGTTTTCTCAGCTTATGGAGCTATTAGTTGGATGTCCTCTCTGCAGCCCCCCACAAGCTCTGGCTCACTGGTCACACACCCCAAGACCTCTACCCAAGGCAGCAATCCAGATCCAGTCAGGTTAAGGCAAGAGTGATTACCCTCAGAATGTTTGCTTTGTCCCCTACAATCTGCAGGCCAGGAGCTCTGAGGCAGCCACGTGGAGATGACTGCATGGTCAGGGCACCTCTGCCTCTTCTCACTCTGGGGGCAGAGGCCAGACTGCGCTCTGCCCCCCCCCCCCCCAGTTCCGACAGAGTTCTTCATTGACCTTTTACTTTTTCTTTGGCATTTATGGGTTGATATTTCTGGAAACCGCCACAGCTGCTGGTGATCCACTCTCCCAAAGTCCACTCCTGCTGCTGCTGCTGGTCAGTCTGCCCTGAGGCTAAAACTGTGGGCTCACACTAGTCTGGGATCAGCTCCCAGACCCTTCCTGTCTACCTGCTGGGCTGCCTTCATCAGGAGACTCGTTTCTCTCTGTCACTTTGTGGGTTCTGTAGCTCTAAAATTTGTTTAGAGTCATATTTTATAGATATTTTAGGTGGTTATTGGGGGGAGTTCACGGAGTTTTCCTGCTTATAGCAGTCATCTTGGCTCTACCCCTCTTACCATTACAGAACCTTTTAAATGAAATTTCTAATAATTCAGAGGAGTTTAATCTAACTATCCACGCAGGAAGGACCAAGCGGATGAAAACACTTTTGTCCAAATTATGATGTGCAATTGGATGGAAAGTCCATAGACCTTCTCTCTCTCTCTCTCTCTCTCTCTCTCTCTCTCTCTCTCTCTCTCTCTCTCTCTCTCTCTCTCTCTCTCTCTCTCTCTCTCTCTCTCTCTCTCTCTGTCTCTCTCTCTCTCTCTCTCTCTCTGTCTCTCTCTCTGTCTCTCTCTCTCTTTCCCCACCCCATGTGTATGTGTATTTTACATGAACATTGTCAGTATTGAATGAGCTGGATCCAGAGTTAAACAGAAGATGAGCAGAACTGACTGCATTTGAGAATTTCCACATTTGGCATCAGTGTTCTCCCGGTCCTGCTGTATTGCTTTGAGTCCTGGATTGCCACAGTCTCTGAAGAAATAAAACTGAAGATCACCCAAAGAGCATGGAGAGATGCATGGTGGGCATGGGCAAACTGAAGTACAGTACGAATAAATGGGTAGGAAAATCATGGTACAGGATGTCATCAGAAAGATTATACCAAGATAGAATATTGGCTGATAATACAGTAAGAGCAAGGGGCAGCCCTTGTGTTCCACTGTTATCTCCGAAATGGCAAGAGATCTGGAGAAAAGCCCCCAGCAGCACGCTGAATAGACCCATGCAGAAGATTTGTGGGAGAAGGAGGATAAGCAGACACAAATGAGCTGTAATATGGGTTATCCGAGGGAATGCTCATAGGATCCACGGAAGCACCATTGTGTTGGAACATCGATGATACAAAGACAAAATAATGAAACGGTCTTTGTGTTCAGAGAGTTCAGATTCCAGCAGCAACACAGCGTGCAGACAGATAAGTACATACAAGATCATTTGAGTAGGAGGAAGACCAAGAACAACTGGAGGGGGTCAGGAGAGACCTCCTGGAGGTAGTTATGCCTGAGCTGAGCTCTGATTAGCCCTAAGGACTAAAGGGAGGGAAGGCACTCTAAGTACGAGACATCTCACACCTTGGAGTCTTGCTGACGCCCCATATGCATGTAGTGCCTTGGGTACCCCTTCTCAAACACAGGGTCCCCCAGAATCCATTCAAAACTAAAGCTACTTTAGGGTCATAAACGTATTCTCATGATGTCATCATGCTGCCCTCCCTGGCCTTACTCTCCGCGGGACCTATACCTAGGTATCATGGCATGTCCATGCTACTCTTCATTTCTCTCCTTGTCTTGAGCTTCTTTGATTTCTACAGGGGAAACAATGTTAGGACAATGCTAGTTTGTGCTTTCTGGTCTTGTGGTCCCTGCTGCCCCTTACTTCTTTCTGACCCTTGCCCACTGAGGTCCACCTACTGAGCTGAGCCATCTCAGCTCTAATCTATCTGCTCATGCGTAGTGACTAGAAAGCCTCTACCTAAAAAAGGAAGGCTGACAACCATTTAATTTTAGAGGCTTTAAACCACAACAGCCGGTTAGCAAAAACCAAGCCCTGTGCCAAGGCAAAAGTTGGGAGATAAACGAGTTTAATTGAGTTTAAATTGTTTAATTAAGCACTAATTAACCAAACAATATCTGATTTTGTATTTTAATCTCTGTGCCTGGGATATGTCTTTTGATCCAGACAACTATCTGACTTACTGTATAAAATTCTGAAGCTTCTCTCTGACTTGAAATGAACATTAACACAATAAAATGTAAAGATCACATACATGAGCTGAATACATGGCTTTATTGTATTAACTGTCCACACTCCCATCCCCCTTCCTCCACCTCTGGTGCTATATTTTGGTCAATTAAATTTCTTTGTCTCCCAACATTCATAATCAAGACAGGAATTTAGAATCAAGGAGTGGATTGGAAGCCATACCTCAGTAGAGTTTTTATATCCTTTCTTTCCCTGCTCCTTTTCATTTTCATGAGACATCAAAGGACCTTGGGAGTTTCTAGTCCTAATTCAGATAGTTGTCTAGGACAAAGTGCTGACATATAGCCCCAAATTTAAGAAATTTAAAAATCAGATTTAATCTTAACCTGGAAGAATTACGGTGAGTGTATGGTGGCTCACAGTGCTGATTATAACTGAAGATCTGTCAACCTGCACTCACAGGGAGGGAATTTCTAGCCACTGCAACCTAGCACACAGGAGCCAACATATCCAGTAGACCCTCTGACAAGACACAACTGGTGTCAGAAAGCAGAATGGTGGCCATGGGACCAGGAGAGCACTATCCAGGAGCAACCACAAGAGACCAACAGAATGCATGACAGAGATTACACATCATGTCTACATGCCCATTAGAGACCACCTTCCATGTGAGCACATTGGGATGTAGGTCCAGTAAGAGCAATATAATGACATTACCAGAAAACCACAGCAGTCCAGCAATGTGAGTCACCCTTCTCTGTCACAAGCTTTCTCTGCTTGTATGCTGCTTCACAGAAACAGGTATGCTCCCTAAGTGTGTCTGCTCTCCCCACTGGTGACAGGTATATTTTATGGAACAGCATGCCAAGTTTATTGGGGAAATGTTTTTTCTTTAAATATCTATGATTCAAACTATATCATTTGACTGACTAGTAAACACAAACATATGGATGTGGTCTCGAGCTCTACGTTTGAGTAGAAAAGGTCTCACTGGGTATTTCTAACTTACTGTGTATTTCTTATGAGAGGGAGATGCTCTAGGTACCACACAGGCAAGAAGAACAGCTAGAAAGCCAGGTCTGATCATTAACTGAGAAAGTACATGATGACAAAAAGCCACTATGAATTCAATAAATAAATATGCATATTATTAATCACATACATGCCAAACCAGTAATATTAAGATATGTAACCCTTTCAGTTATTCAGACCGCGGTACAAAAACCTGTTTAGTTATTGACCACATTCTAACCCTGACAAAGATGGTTCCTATGCAATTACACCCAAACTGGGACTGGTGATGTAGCACTAGCCTCTCATTTCACAAAGGAGAAACTGAGGTTCAGATAAGGGGATTAATTTTCTGGAGATCACATAGGGAAAAATGGGCAGAGTGAAGATTTTTTTTTTTTTTGCTTTTTGGAGGGCAATTGGGGTCAAGTGACTTGCCCAAGGTCACACGGCTAGTTTTTGTGTTAAGTGTGAGGCCAGATTTGAACTCAGGTCCTCCTGACTCCAAGACCGGTGCTCTATTCACTGTGCCACCTAGCTGCCCCTAGAGTGAAGATTCTGACCCACATTTCCTGATTCCCAGACCATCACATCTTCCTGTTCGCCTGTTGCATCCTTATCCCTGTAAGAGCTGGGCTTGAGGAGGGATTATGGAGAGGGGGAGCAAAACCCTCAATTGTGGCTGGCTTAACCAGTCCCTTCCAGGTCTGTCCAGATGCTTGGGAAGGAAATGTTTGGTTGGAAGACCACAATTCAGACTCCTCCTTCAAGCTTGATTTTCCATCACTATATTCTCTGGACCTTTCTTCCTGGTTTCTGATGCCAAAAGCATCTTCCCAAACCTAAAAGATTCTCCCAGCGACAGCAACTCTTCTTGCTCAACCCCTTCCAAGACTACGAGCTCTCAGATAGCAATCCCTATCCCACTGTCCCTCTTCTGGACTCAGGAGGCCCCTCTGGCTTCATTTATTCCTGTGATCTCTGGTGTTTTTAATAGGAGTAGGTGTTGTATTTTGTCAAAAGCTTTTTCTGCATCTGGTGAGATAATCATATGGTATCTGTTAGCTTTGTTGCTAATATGATCAATTATGCTGACAGTTTTCCTAATATTGAACCAGTCCTACATTACTGGTATAAATCCTACCTGGCTATAGTGTATTATTCTCATGATAAACTGCTGTAATCTTTTTGCTAATATTTTATTTTAAAATTTTGTATCTATATTCATTAGGGAAATTGGTCTATAATTTTCTTTCTCTATTTTGACTCTTCCCAGTTTAGGTACCAGCAACATATTTGTATCATAAAAAGAATTTGGTAGGACTCCTTCTCTCTGTTTTCCCAGATAGTTCGTATAGTATTGGAATTAATTGTTCTTTAAATATTTGATAGAATTCACTTATAAATCCATCTGGCCCTGGAGATTTCTTCCTAGGGCCATTGATGACTTGTTCAAATTTTTTTTTCTGAGATGGGGTTATTTAAGTATTTTGCTTACTCTTCTGTTAATTTGGGCAATTTATATTTTTGTAAGTATTCCTCCATTTCACTAAGTATGTCAAATTTATTGACATACAGTTGGGCAAAAGAGTTCCTAATTATCGTTTTTGTTTTTTTGGTGCTGAATTCACCCTTTTCATTTTTGATACTGGTAATTTGGTTTCCTTCTTTCTTTTTTAAATCAAACTAACCAAAGTTTTCTCTATTTTATTGGTTTTTTTTTTTCATAAAACCAGCTCTTAGTTTTATTTGTTAGTTCAATAGTTTTCTTAATTTCAATTTTGTTAATCTCTCCTTTGGCTTTTAGTATCTCTGATTTGGTATTTATTTGGGGATTTTTAATTTGTTCTTTTTCTATCTTTTTTAACTGCATGTGCAATTCATTGATCTCTTTCTCTATTTTATCCATGTGAGTATGAATAAATATAAAACTTCCCCTAAAAACTGTTTTTGCTGCATCCCATAAGTTTTGGTATGTTGTATCATTATTGTCATTCTCTTGGATGAAGTTATTGATTGTTTCTATGATTTATTGTTTGACCCATTCATTCCTTTTTTATTAGGGCAATTGGGGTTAAATGACTTGCCCAAGGTCACATGGCTAGTAAGTATTAAGTGTCTGAGGCCATATTTGAACTCAGGTCCTCCTGACACCAGGGCTGGTGCTCCATTCACTGTGCCACCTAGCCATCCCAGACCCACTCATTCTTTTTTCTTTTTAAGCAATTGGGGTTAAGTAACTTGCTCAAGGTTACACGGCCAGGTGTTTCTGGGTGGGTGCTAAGTGTCTGAGCCTGGATTCGATCCCAGGTCATCCCGACTCTGGGGCCGGTACTCTTACTCACTGTGCTACCTGGCCACCCCCAGACCCACTCATTCTTTAGGATTAGATTATGTATTTTCCAATTAATTTTTAGTCTATCTTTCCATGGCCCTTTATTATATATAATTTTTATTGTATCATTATCTGAAAAGGATGCATTAAATATTTCTTCCTTTCTGTACTGAATTGTGAGGTTTTTATGCCCTAGTACATGATTAGTTTTTGTGTAGGTGCCATGTACCACTGAGAAAAGGTCTATTTCTTTCTATCCTCATTCAGTTTTCTCCAGAGGTCCACCATATCTAACTTTTCCAAAATTTTATTCACCTTCAGGAGTCCCCTCTGACCCTGGAAAACCCCTTCTTGTTTCCCATAAGTCTGACCTACCCTGTTAAGGAAATGAGCTGAGGGGTGTACAGGCTTTGGGGAGGGGAGCAATCCCTGGATTTGCCAGTAAGACCAAGAGAGGGGAAGTCACTTGCTAGAGGCCACACAGGTAAGAAACAGAGCTAGATTGAAGCTTGAATCACTCTCCAGGTCCTGTATCCCATTCATACCACACTGTTCTCAGCCCATCGAAAGAGAGGCCTATGGGCAGGGGCAGGCCTAGTGAGCTACCTGGCTAACTGCACAGGATGGAGAGAGAATCAGTCACTCCTGCTTTTTCCCCAACATCTAGGAGCAAGTGCTTTCTAAATGGATGGTTCCATGGCTAGAGTTACTACCATACCATTAAACAAACAAACAACCCGGAGATCAAGCTGGAATGTGTATCCTAGTGGGGTTTAGTGGTTATATAGCACAGAATGTAATGGAATAGTACTTCACCATAAGAAACAATGAATCTAGGGAGTAAGCCCCAAGACTCCCACTTTTGCTGAGGCAAAGTGGAAGAAGCAGAAAAAGTTATTCATGATGTAACCCTTGGCTCAAAGCGTCAGTTGTATGGGACTCTCTCCACGTTCAGGGAGACCAATTACTCAGTGCCCCACACCTGCACAAGGGGCAGAGTTTGTGAGAGCAAGAGAAAAGAGAGGTCCTGGCTTCTTGGTCTCTTCTACTCCCAGCACTGAGTTGAGAGAGAAGATGCCTAACTCCAACCTCTCTTCAGGTCCATGAAAGGAGAATGACCCTAGGAAGTAGCAACATGTAGAGAAGCTAGCAATGTCCATCGTGTCCTTATCTCTAGCTCGAAACACTAGAGACCTGAGGGAACTTTCCCCTTGTGTGAGCTCTTGATTGAGTAGAATTATCTTGCTTCAAAATAGAGAGCTCATTCAATCTGTATTGTCTCATATAAATTCTCCTGTGTATACTCACTCTAATTTCTATTTTGCTATCAATTTTGGTAAAATTTATTTGCTATTTTCTATGTGTACTTATTGCAGGACTGGCACTTGGTGGGGAGTCAAACCTTGAATATACCAGTTGGGGCCCTTCTTTTCCTATTAAGGAACAGTGATCAAGAGTTTAGCTTGAACCTGAAAACTACTTCCCCTAAACTAATAATAGTTAAGAGAGCAGATAGATATAATCCTAGTCTGGTTCCCCCCATCTCTGAGGAAAGCAGTGTGGCCAGCCTCTGGCCCTGACCTCCTACTTTGCCTCCTTGAAGTAACTAAAGTCTCCGTTGGAGAAGGGTGGAGTGATGTCTGTTATTGATTCCCTCCAAGCCACCTCTAGACAGAACCACGTGAACATATGGGGGGAAAAAAGCAACCAGCACCCCCACAACACTGTCCTCTACAAAAATAACGGGAACGGAAAACTGTGTGGTGATAATGAACAAGCTTGGTCCTGAAGGGGAGCCATGCGGCTGCACCTCCTTTGCTTCTCTCTGAGGGGGCCAACTATGGATGTGGAAGACTGTATATACTGTCAGGGTAGATAATGTGGTGGTTAGTTCTGCTCAACTGTCTTTTTTCTTTCTATCTTTTGTAATCTTTGATATAAGGGATAGCCCTTTAGGTGAGGTATGGCGAGGAATATGTGGGGAAAAGAGGGCAATAGAAAAACAAAGTATGTTACAATTTTTCCAAAAAGAAATATTTTTAAATTTAAGTGCGTGTATATATATATATGTGTGTGTGTGTGTGTGTATGTATCTTCATACATACATACATATACATACATACACAATACATACATATACATACACACATAAATGTGTATCCCAGATGTCCAGGTGTCAAACTGATGGACAAAGATGTCGTCACACAGCTGCTTCAGGTCTTCTTCCTGGGTTTGTGTAGAATCTTTATGTCTAATCAGTTTTTACATTTGTGGAGCATAGGCAAATGTGAATCCTGAGCTTTATTTGCTATCAGTGTGTTTTTGGAAGAGTGAAATTTGAGATTACATTATACACACATACATAAAAATATATACATACATTATATATGCTCGCACATATATGAGTGTATTATTATATATATATACATATGTGTATATATCTCAATCTAGAGAGATAAACTCTCTAAAGATATATGTAGATAGATATATAGGTAGGTACACATATAAGTATTTGGATGTTTATCTATCTATATGTCTATCCATCTACATAGATATAGCTAGATGGAGATATCCATTTAATTTATATAAACACAATACTATATATCTTTATCTATAGATACACATATATAAGTACGTATATCTATAAATCTGTATCTGTATATATGGCTATTCACATACTTAGAAATATGGTTTAAGTCTTTATCTATCTATAGACCTGTGTTTGTGTACACACACACACACACACACACACACACACACACACATTTTCTCTCCCTAAGTCAGAAATGTGGCTTATCTGCCGCTCACATAGATAAGCCACATTCCTGAGTTCACATTCTAGTGAGCACTGATTGGCCAGGATGATGTTGTGGGCAGTCTCTCACCTCTTGACATATCCTGGCATGATGGGAAGAGGTTTGGCTCTGAAGTCAGAGGACCTGGAGCCTTATCTTGTCTCTAACAGTTGCTACCTGTGTAACCTTGGACAAACCATGTGACTTCCCCAGGCCTCAGTTTCCCCATCAGCAAATGGGTGGGGGGAAGTTTTGAACCAGATGATCTGTGATGTCCCTTCCACCTCCATGATCCTGTCATGTAGGTTATGACCCTATCATCGCTTTCTGGGGAGCTGGATCTTGGCTATTTTCTGAAGGAGAGAGCTGCACTGGGCAGCCTCTAATAATTAGCCCAGGGATAGCTCTCACTTGTAAACCTTGGGAAACAACTGTTATCTCAATATGGGCAGCCTTTCCAGTGCAAGTTCTAATAGCGATCCTGAGAACAGCCTTGGTAAAAGCTGCTGTTATCTTAGCATGGGAGATATAGCTCGCACACAGTAAGGCTTCTTCGAATATACTTCAGAGAAAAGTATTAAATACTTAATATACAAACGGAAAACATTACACTGCAATACACAATTCAAATGTGTCTTCCCATCAGGAAGGAAATCTTCAAACACTGGGGATATGTTGGATATTTCAGCATACAATAAGAGATAATAAGTAGGTTTCTAAACAATAAATAAATGCTTTGAGACACAGCTTGGCACAGTGGAAAGTTGCTGGAGTTGGAATCAGGAAGACCTGTGGTCAAATCCCACCTCAGACACTAATAACTTGTGTGACCCTAGGCAAGTCACTTAGCCTTTTTCAGCCTCAGTTTCCTCATTTGTAAAATAGTGATGATAACGGTCCTTACCTCACAGGGTTGTTGTGGGGATCTAATGAGATGATATTTGCAAAAATGCTTTGCAAATGTTGGCACAGTGCCTGGCACATAGTAGGTAAATATATATTAATATGTATTGGCTAAGTGCTGTATAAATGTTAGCAGTTATTCTTTTCATATTACTGCAGCTTGTACACAGGTCACTGATCAAGAAAAGGGTCACCAAAACAGAAACTTTGGTTAAGAATTGAATTAGAAGGCTCAGGGGAAATTCAGTCTAAGCCAGGCAAAACTAAGCCAGTTTTCTTTTCAATATTTTTCTAAAGACCTTATCCTGCAGTGTATTATTTATAGCTTTGTACACTTCTTCATACCTTTTAAATAACCCGTTGGCTATATGTAGCCTGGCAAAGAAGGCAGTAGCTGCTAAGGGCAGTACCCTATGAGATGGGACATTGACAGGAGGGTGGAGATGATTCGGATCTCTGAACCAAAGGAACAAAGTTCAGGAAATTTAGATGGTCAGAGGTTTAGGGCTTTGAACGCATTAATCGTTGGTCCATTGGTCAGTGAATCTCAGTGTTATATGGGACCTCAGGAGCCATATGGTCCAACAGACACACCTGAATATTTAGAAGCCCCTTTACGTCATGCCTAATATGTCATCCAGCCTTTGTTTGAAGATGTCCAGTGCTTTGTAAAGGAGGTAATGTATGAACAGCAGTCTGCAAATGGTAAAGCCTTTTATTCGAGCATCACCTATTACTGGTCCTCTTTGGAACACATCTAATTGTCAGAAAACTCTTCTGCATAGTGAACTGACCTCTGTCTCCCTCCTCGATGCTTATTTTGCTCTCTGGGGTCCAAAAGGACCAATATAATGCCCCATTCAACAGGACAACCCTTTATATATCTGAAGACAATTATGTCTTCCTTTAGGCTCGACAGCTTTCGTTCCTTCAATGGATCCTTCTCTGTCAGGGTCTCTGGTCATCACTCTGTTTGCTATCTTCTAGTTGCTCTATAGCTTGTCAATATCCTTTCTAAGATGTGGGGCCAGATATGGTTTGACAAGGTCAGAAAACTGTCCTCTATAATCTAGACCACTATGCTTATTTTATGAAATGGAAGATTCTGTTAATTTTTGGCAGCCATGTTGTAATGTGGACTCATGACCATCTCACTGTCCAACCAAGTTCCTAAATATTTTTATGTGCAGTAGGATCTGTTTCCCCTTCTTTCTATATTTGTGCAGTTTATTCTAATATCCCAAATACAGAACTTTACATTTTTTTCCTATTGAATTTCATTTTGGTCCTATATTCTAGTCATGAACTTGATTTCCATTCCTGGGAAAATTCCAAAGCATCATGTTGAAGAAATCGTTAGTGAAACATTTGGAAAGAGAAGCGGGTTTGACAAAGAACTCCATCAAGAACAATTCAATGCTAGATTTCACCTTGTTTTATTCCTTAATCAGGTTATGATATGATCATGGTTATTCTATGATTCACTGACCTATGAATCACCGACCAATGATCAGTGGGCTCAAAACCTCAAATCTCTGACCTCCCTAATTTCCTGAATTTTGTTGTCTTGGTTCAGAGGTCTGAATAATATTTTAGGTGAATGTTGTAGGCAGAGTTTACCAAAATATTGGCAAAGCTTTTTAAAGTATATGATGCTTTTCCTTTGGAAAAGGTAGAGGTGTGGACTAGAAAAATGGCCAGATAGGACTTAATGTCATCATGACAGGTCTCCAGTGGATTTCCCTGGAGATCTCTGCTTGGCCTTCGTGTGTGTGCGTGCGTGTGTGTGTGTGTGTGTGTGTGTGTGTGTGTTTACATTTTTATAACAGCTTCTTTGGAGTCAGTCTCCCAACTGGCATTAGACTAGTAGGTTAGGTTCCCCAGAGGGCAATGACTACTGTGCCTCTCAAGGTTCTAGAGGAAATGCTAAGGGACTAAGATTTCTATTACTGTAATTCATGAGTCCCCATCTGGGGTCCTTACCAGTTGATATCAATTAGCTTTTAAAAAATGTTATATTTACTGAGAACAGCAGTTACAAAAAATGCCCCCCCAAAAAACCTGGGAGGGGTATTCTCACCTTACACACAAAAGGGCCCTGGGGATAGTGGGCACAAATTTAAAGTACAAAGGTAGAAAGATTCACAAGTAGGGAACATGTGGGACCTGGGATAACTTTGACAGATTTCCTGGTCCCATGAGTCTCTCCCATCTCAGGATACTCACTCACCTAAGATGAGCAAAGAAGAAACCAATAAGAAAGATCTGTGAGTTTATGGACATATGGGGGAGCGTAAGGCAACCCCTGCTCTGCCCCCACTTCATGGCTCAGGGATCCTGGTCTTCATTGAAAGAATTGCTTCCAGAAATAAAGTGGAAATAGTCCTACGTCCTCTGCCTTTGTCAGCTCTCATCTAGAGCATTATGGTTCGATCTAGACAGCACAGTTTAGGAAGGACAGCAAGAAGAGGCTAAGGAAGTTGATGAAGGGCCTGAAGCCCAAATTGAGTGAGTATCAGGTGAAAGAACTAGGGACATTAAGATTCAGGGAGGACAGGAGAGCCATTTTCAAGTATCTAAAGGTGGGGATGAGGCATTAGATTTTTTCTGCCTGTCCCCATATGGGAGAAGTAGGAGACATGGGGGGAGGGGCAGGTATTGCAAAGAGGCTGATTTGGGCTCTATCATGAAAAATTTCGGAGGAGTGAGAGCTGCCTCGAAGAGGAACTAGGAGCAGCCAGTGGTCGTTAGAGGGATAGACTGTTCATATGACTCCCTTGGAACTCAATGAGCATTTATCGAATCACTCCCACATGCCAGATACTAGGCTCTGGGGACCGGGGCTATGAACTGAGGAACTTCTGGTCTCGGACACTAGCTGTATCATCCTGGCCAAGTCATTTAACCTCTTTCTGCCTCAGCATCCTCAACTGTAAAGTGGGGACAATAATAGTATCTACCTCCTAGGGTTATTGAAAAGACATAGGAGATTTTCTTTTGTAAAGCATACATACTAAGTGTTTAATAATTGTTTATTTTCCTTCCTTCCTTCCTTCCTTCCTTCCTTCCTTCCTTCCTTCCTTCCTTTCCTTCCCTCTCTCCTTGCTGTACAGTAGCTAAGGGTCAATTTTGGGGGGAGAGGGTATGAGCTGCAAAGAAGTTTATGCAGGCTGGAGGTCCCGAGCAGCTTCCAAACCAAGAAGTGCTGTCCCAGAGGTGGCCCCCCCCCCATCCCCCACCTCCGGTCCCACGTCCCGCCCCGCCCCCAAGCGTTCAGACTAAGGCCGGCGGATCCTCAGGATTCTGGATTTAGAGCTGGGTAGGAGGGGGCTTTGCCCAAAGTCACACAGGCGGTGCAGGAAGGGGATGTGAACTCCAGTTCTCCAGCTCCAACTGCAGCCCTCTCTACCTGTACCTCTGTACAGTGTTAGAGCACAGATTCTGGCTCGAGTCTCTGTTGTACTAGATCCCGCTGAGGCCCCTTCGATTTTCTGGATTCTGTGCACCAGCTGTGGAGGCAGCTAGATGGCATAGTGGACCTGGAGACTTGAATTCAAATGCGACCTAGCTGTGTGACCCCGAGCAAGTCACTTGACCTCTTTGCCTCAGTTTCCTCATCTGTAAAATGGGGGTATTATAACGGCATCTACCTCACAGGGTAGGTTTGTTTGTTTGGTTTTTCTTTTTTTGTGAGGATCACATAATATAAGAGGGCAGTGTCTGGTGCATAGTAGGAGCTATATAAAATATTTATTTCCTTCTCCTTCCCATGGCTGCCTCCGAAGGTAATGATATTTCCCCTTCTTGGAGGTCTTTAGGTAGAGCCTGTTGTTGGCTCTGTTATAACGGGGGTCCCCTTTTGGGATTCAGGTTGGACTGCTATGTGCTATGTGTGTCATGTTGTGTTAGGGGGTGCAAACGAACCCACATGTGTGTGGGGAAAGGGAGGTGGTTAGGTCCACAAGGGGAGGGGCGGGGAGGGGCGTGGAGGTCCCCGGCTCCTGCGGGTGGCAGGCGGTGAGGCGCACCATTCGGGGCTGTGTCAGAAGGAGAGGGGCAGAGGCCGTTGGGGGGTTGGGAAGCAGAGGGTGTGGCAGGTGGGTATTGGAGGCGGGCCTCCGAAGAGGAGGGGGCTTGGGGGGAGGAGCTTGGATGGGTGGGGCCTGGAGGTGTAGAAGGGGTGTTTATGGAGGGGTTTGAAGGGGTACGGGCCTGGGGGGGGGGCGAGGAGGGACGGAGGGTAATTTCTATCCCAGTTATATTGGTTTGGGGATAATTACTTTTAATGTCAGAAAGATTTAGTTTAATATCATCTCTATTAGGGCCGCTGAGCGGGTAATTAAAAGCCGCGGCGCCGCAGCAGGGAAACAGATGGCGTTTGCTTACTTTGATTCCGTGAGTAAACACTGGGAAAAGTCAGCGCCCCCCCCACTCCCCACAACCTTCCCCCCCCACACACACACACTCAGGGCAGGGAG
>NW_027185852.1:25661763-25676473 GCF_028583685.1 Petaurus breviceps papuanus
CCCCGGACGCCCCAGCTGCGGATTAAAGAGCGAGGGGAAGGGGGGAGACAAGAGGAAAAAAATCTAATGGCAGTGGTTTCCTTTCCAACCCTACCTCTTCCTATAAGGCTTATAGAAATAAGGGAAAGGAGGTACTTAGGGGCCTGGGGCTCGAAGAGAGATTCTCCTGGAGGCTTCTAGACTAGGGACGATATGCAAAAAAAAATATCAGAACCGGCAAGGACCATACATCTTGTAATCCCTCCCATTGTACAGATTGGGAAACTGAGGCCCAGAGGACCCCCCCCCCCCAGCGTTACTCTGTTTTATAGGCAGGCCACCCCCTTCCATTTCCTTAAAGGCCTGGGAGGGGGATGCCAACCATGGGCGGCGGCGGAGGTGGGAAGTGTTAGGTAACGAAATCACGAAAGAACATAAGGAAAATTTAAACTCAGGGTGTCGGAGCCCAGGGGCCTGTAGTACACAGAAGGCATAATTTAAAAGCTGGAAGAAATCTTAGAGGCCCCCAAATCTGGAAAGCTCGGACTGGAAAGACCCTTGGAACTTGCAGTGTTAGAGTTGCCAAGGTCTCTAGAACTTGGAACGTCGGGGCTAGAAGGGGCCTTAGAACGTAACATGTTAGGGCAGAGGACATTCGAACCTGGGTCTCGGAATAGTAGAGCTAGGAGTGGAGAGCTCAGAACCTCCGGGTTGGAGATGCTTAACTTGCAGAGCGCCGACTGCCCGGGGCAGAAAGGGCTCAGGTCTCCTGGTCCAACCTCCTTATTTCACAGTCGAGCAAGCAGGCCCAACGAGGCGAAAGGCCTTGCGCATGGTCACCCCATGCTTATCCAGCCCAGTCTCCTGCCCCTCCGCTCCAGGGTCCTTCTCCACCTACCCCCGCCCCCCAGGCCTCCGAGCCAAGTCAACTGGGCGGGGGTTTGTTTTCTCTCGTCCCATTGCAGACAGGAGTGGAAGACTGGCCTCGATGGAGCTTCGCTCGGAGCTGCCCAGCGTGCCCTCGGCGGCCGGGCCCCCGGTGGCGCCCGGCTCCGTGGCGTCCGTAGCGTCCGTGGCGGCGGCAGCTGCAGCGGCCGCGTCGCTGCCGGTGAGCGTGGCTGGCGGCCTGCTTCGGGCGCCACCCCTGCTGCTGCGAGCGGCGGAGAAGTACCCGCGCACGCCCAAGTGCGCGCGGTGCCGCAACCACGGGGTGGTGTCGGCGCTCAAGGGCCACAAGCGCTACTGCCGCTGGAAGGACTGCCTGTGCGCCAAGTGCACTCTCATTGCCGAGCGCCAGCGGGTCATGGCCGCGCAGGTGGCTCTGCGCCGGCAGCAAGCGCAGGAGGAGAACGAGGCCCGCGAGCTGCAGCTGCTCTATGGCACGGCCGAGGGGCTCGCCTTGGCCGCGGCCAACGGCATCATCCCGCCGCGGCCCGCCTACGAGGTCTTCGGCACCGTGTGCCCCGACAGCGCGAGCGGGGCTGGCCCGGGGCCGGGGCCGGGCTCGGGCGCAGGGGGTGCTGGAGCAGGGACCGGAGCAGGAGGCACAGGTGAAGGGAACGGCAATTGGGGGAGGGGGGCGCGTGGAATGCTGGGACCCCAGGCTTGCGGTCGCGAGTGGGGTGGGGAGGGCTTCTCTTTTCTCTGTAGCCGCTCTTGTCTTCCCTCTTTAGAAAACTTTCTCCTTCCTTTCTTCCTCTTCCTTCTGTTCACTCGTTCTCTCTGTCTCTGTCTCTCTCTGTCTCTGTCTCTCTCTCTGTCTGTCTCTGTCTCTCTCTCTCTCTCTTTCCTCTTTCCCCTCTTTTCCTGCCTCTCACTCCTTCCCACTTGTTTATTCCCCGTCACTTTTTTTTTTTTTGGTGGTGTTTCCGCACCCTTTCTTTCGTTCCTCTCTCCGGGAACCCTTTCCTAATTCCCCCAGTTCCCTCAGCCCCATCGTACCACTCCTTCCATTTCTCCTTCCCTTCTCCATTCTATTTTCTTATTCTTTTGCCCCGTCATCCCAAATACGGTTCAGCTTTCCCCTTCCTCTCCCTCTCTTCTTTTTATATCTTTGCCTTTCCTCCCATATTGTTTCCCCTCCTCATCCTCGTCCTCCTCTCTTTTCTTTTTTTTATGCTCTCTGCCTCTCCTCCTTTCCAGTTTCTTTTCTCTCCCTTATAGTTCTCCAGGCTTTGCTTTTTGTCTTCTTCTTCCGTTTATAGATGGTTTTGTTCTTATTCCGAGCTCCTCCTTCCTTTTTCTCTCCTTGTTCTCTCCATTCCTTTTTTCTAATTCAATTAATGTCTCAATCCCTTAGCGATGTCATTTCTTTCCTCTCTTCATTCTCTCCCCGGGCTCTTCTTTTTGCTTTCTCCCCTTTTACTCCCTTGCTTCTTCTCTTTCCCTCCTTTCCCTCTCACCTGTCCCTTCTCTTCACTCTCTCGTCCTTGCCCTCTCTCTGGGGATTCTCCCTCCCCCCTTTTAATCTCTACTCTTACATTTTCTTCACTGTTTTCCTTTTCTTCCTCCTTTTTTAAAATTCCCCTGCTTCCTCTTTTTTCAGCGTTCCCTCTTCTATCTTATTTGGTTCTTTCCTCTTCCTCTTTCTTCTCTTTCTGGTTTCTTCTGTTCCTCTTGTATCTTTCATCTTTTATTTTTTTTTCCCTTTCCATCCTTTCCCTTCTCACCCCTTCCTAGTAGCAGTGAACTGATTTTGGGGCGATGAAATCTCGCCTAAATCTGGCCATTTAACTGGCTCTTGTAATGTTAGACGAAATGTTAATTTGTTAAAATTAGATATTTGGACTAGATTTAAATTTTTTTTCCAAAATATTGTGCTTTACAGAAACATTCAGATTTCTCTCCTCTTACTTTCTTCTGCCCTTTTCCTGAACTTTCACATTTTTTTCTGTCTCTTTCCCAGATTTTGGGTAATCTCTCATCCCCACTTCCCACCTTTGCTCTCCTTTAGGTCAGGAAAAGAGAAAACTCAGTGGTTCTAATAGAGCTCTAACATTGGGGGAGAGATAGGAAAGGAAGGGGGGGAAGGGGAGTTTCATTCAACTCAGGGTCACAGCTCTCAGGTCATCCTGTCGGCCTCTGGACCTGGTCCGGGAGGTTTTCTTTCTTTCTTTTTTTTGACGTTCATTTGGGGCAGGAGTGGGGGGCGGAGGGAGAAACTTTTCAAAATCCTCGACCTCTCTGGCTGCCTAGTCAACTCCCTTGTCACTCCTATGCTACCTATCCCCTAAGCTGAGCAGTCCTAGGGGTGGGCTACAGGAGAGTACAGGTCAGAGGTTTTTGGAGTATCCTCAAAACCTTTTACCTGGATTTCAAGTTTGAGAGGACAGTAGAGAGATTTAATTCTCCTTCCTAGTTTCCCCAATGAAACAACTCTGAGACTCCAGAAAGTAAGTTACTTGCCCAGGGTCATGCGTATGTATAGTAAGAAAATGGCATAAGCTGAATTAGGGCAGAGACAGCCAGGGCCCCCAGACCCTAGGGGGTAGGCAGGAAAGGGAAGAGATATGGAGAGGGCCAGGAAGAGTGGCAGTGAACCAGGTTGTCCACTCGATGGTGCAGGGGTGTAATCAAGACATTTGCCTGGTCTAGAGCTAGGGTCCTGCCGTGGCCCCAGTCTTTGCCCTAACATTCCCTCCCCGTCCCCACTTTTCTCTTCCCTCCTCAGAGGCCAAGCTACAGAAGTTTGACCTGTTTCCCAAAGGCCTGCTACAGCCGGGAGGGGCGGGTTCCCCTCAGCCGCCCGGGGGAAAGCCGGTGTCCCCGGACGGGGCAGACTCGGCGCCCGGCACTTCCTCTCCGGAGGCCCGGCCAGGCTCAGCTTCGGAGAACGGCGACGGTGACTCGTTCCTGGGCTCGCCACAGTCCAAGACCCTGAAGGAAGCGGGCAGTGGAGGCGGCAGCGGCAGCGGCAGCGGCGGCGGCGGCCCCGGCGAGGACGACAGCCCTGGCTCCATCAGCCCTCTGGGTTCCGACTCGGGCTCCGAGGTGGACAAGGACGAGGCCGCGGCATCTCCGCCGCCGTCGGGCTCAGGCCCCGGGCCTCGGCAGCGGACACCGCTGGACATCCTGACCCGGGTCTTTCCCAGCCACAAGCGCAGCGTGCTCGAGCTAGTGCTGCAGGGCTGCGGCGGGGACGTGGTGCAGGCCATCGAGCAGATCCTGAACCACCACCGGGGCGCCGCCGTGGCCGGGGGCGCAGCTGTGGCGGTCGGTGGCCCGGACAAGGGCCCAGACGAGAGCTGGACGGGGCGCGCCGACGGCGGCGGGGGTGCCCTGGGCTCAGCGCTGCAGCCGGGCCCGGCCGCCGCCCACCATCCCCACCACAGACCCTTGCTGGCCGGGGCCATGACCCCAGCCATCGGGACCCTGGGCAGTCGTTCGGCCTTCTCTCCGCTTCAGCCCAACGCCAGCCACTTCGGGGCGGAAGCGGGCGCCTATCCACTGGGCACACCCCTGGGGCTGAGCCCGCTGCGCCTGGCCTACTCAGCGGCCGCGCACAGCCGCGGGCTGGCTTTCATGGCGCCCTACTCCACAGCCGGCCTCATGCCCACGCTAGGCTTCCGGCCGCCCATGGACTACGCCTTCAGCGACCTCATGCGGGACCGCTCAGCCTCCGTGCACAAGGAACCGGTCTACAGCAACGGGGGCGGCCTCTACGGGCCCCTGGTGAACAACAACCCGGACAAGCAATAGGGAGGGTCATGTACCGAGGGGAAGTGCCTGGGGCACGGAGTGGGAGAGGAAGCCTCGGCCTCCCCTCCCTCCCGGCTTCCTGGCTCATTGCGAGCGGTGACCCGGTCTTTGCGCCCTTGAAGCTGGTCCACCATGGCTGGGAAGGAGGGAAGCTGGCTGTCCTCTGGAGGCGGGGAAATTAAGGCGGGCTCGGTCCGGGGGACGCAGCCACCCTCGGTCGCCGGGACCCTTTCCCAAGGCAACCAAAGGTTTGGGGGTGGGGGGCGTGGGTATGGGACATGTAGCCCTTTTGTCAGGGCCCCAGGCAGTAGGTGCCCTCGATCCCTGGCCGGATTAGAAGGCGCTCCGTGCTCGAGCCCTGAATGCCTGTGCCCGCTCCCCAGACGGATCGCAGGTTGTCAGTTGATCTCCCTGCTCCTCTCTCCGTTTTTCGTTCGCTCTGACAAATACAAATCTAGGCTGAACAAACCTACTCCTAGCGCTGGGTCTAGTCCTTGGGAGAGGAGATGTCAGGGCAGGCCTCGCTCCGTCTGGGTCTCTGCCTCTGTCTCTGTCTCTCCTGATAGATCGGAGGACTCCAGAACACCGGGCAGTGGGCTCCGAGCAGGCGCTTTCGTTGTTTCGGTTTTTGTCCTGACCCTCCCTCGTCGCTTACGGTCCCGAGCATGGCTATTTCATCACTGGTGCATTGTGAGGTTTTCCACGTGTATAAATATATCGGTACCTGATCTATCCATATTCATATACATATATATACGAGCGAGTGTACGATGTTATAAATGGATTCTAAGTTATTAATTGTAATCTGTAGGTGAACTTGGTATTAACGTTTAAGAAAAAAAATAATTCCAGAAAGGAAAACAACCAAGACGATAAAATACAAACCAACGGCAACCAAAGTTAGACAGGTGGTCTTGTACTTCGGAGGGCGGAGATGCAGCCTCTCCTCCCGTGTACCACGGAACCTCCCTCTCACCCCCTCCTCCCTCCCCTCCGGGGTGACTGGGAGCCACCTGGACCCTCAGCTCTCCTGCTGGGCTGCAGCCCTGGACCTGCCTCCTTCCCGGGCTAGGGTGGGAGAGGGGACCGGGTTCTCTGTTTAGTCGCCACACCCTACGGTCCAGAGCTACGAACGTTGTGTCTTCTACGCAGACACAGGTTAGAAATAAATGTTATTTTCCTTTTAAGACCTCCAAAGTCGGTCCTTCCCAGATCAAGAGAACAACAAAATGTTTTTCCCCAAATACCTCTAAACCCCTGCTCCTTCTGGATGAAGACTTAAAAAAAAAAAATAGACTGTTAAGGTCTTGTTTGGGTCCTCCAAGGTCAATCTCCTCCTCACCCCGTGTAATTAATGAAAAAGAGGGGGCCGGAGACATCCTCCCAGGGAGGCATTGCCCCCTCCCAGGCCCGTCTCTGTGCTCGCCTCCAAAGAGGAATAAAGGAGTCCAAAAGGGTGGTTCTCCCCATCCCTGATGGCTTTCTCCTCCGTCCCCCAAGTTCCCTCCCCAGCTATAGGTATTGGAGGTGACCCCCGAGACTTCCCAGGGCTCGCGTCCTAACATTTGCGTCCAAGCCCCCCAATAATTCCCTCTAGGTTTCGCTGGGGTCGGGAGGCGGGGGCGTATCCAACACCCATACCGCAAAGGTGGCTGTAAAATGTCGGTCTCTTACGCCTTAAATCTCAGACTCGGCCTGTCCGGAAGGGAGCGTGAAGGGATAATGTGACATCCTCCCGCGTCCCGTAAGAATTCTTACCAAAGCGAAGGCCATCTTGGGACAGGGCTGGGAGAGAGCGGGAGGAAAGCTATAGCAGCCTGGCCACCAAGGGCACTCTGCCTCCTGAATCTCCCGAAAACCCGGGTCAGATGCTCTTTCGCCACCTAAACCCTCATCACAAGAAAAGGGAAGGCGCCCGCAGTCTTGGAAAAATAATCCCCAGAAAACTGGAATCGAACCTGCCCACACCCCACCAGGGTCACTTGGGGATCAAGCCCAAGGTTGGTGGGTTTGAGCGCTCTCTGCACAATCCAAGGGGCTGGGGGTGGGGTGCGGACGGGGCGGGGGGAAGAAGACACCTTCTGAGGCGGTGGGTGAGTTTGTTAGAACTCCCACCCTCCCTACCCTCTCCACCGGTATACTAACTAGCTCTCTCTCCTTTTTCTGTCATATAATATCTCTGTATTTCTGTCTCTGTCAATCTTTTTTTTTTTCTTCCCGACTATCTGTGTCTGTCTCTCCGTGTCTGTCTCTCTGTGCCTGTCTCTCTCTGTCTCTGTTTGTCTCTATGTATTTTCTTTCTCTGTCTCTGTCTCTCCTTTCTCTTTCTCTGCCTCTGTCTTCTTTTTTTTTTTTCCCCTCTCTCTCTGTCTCTCATTGAGCAAGTCCCGACAGGAAGGCGGAGAAGAAGCGCTCCTGCTCTGCTTAGCCATACCGAGGGGAGCAAGCTTCTTTTCCTAACACAGGAGGGAACCGGGACCCGGGGATGAACCGCTCTGGAAGGGCCCAGGCCGCTGGGCTCAGGGAAAGGGGACCTGACATGCCCAGAACCCTGGGCCCACGAAGCGGGGGTGGGGGTGGGGGCCCAGAGCCTTGGAGCAGGGTGCAGACTCGAAAGGCAGCTAGGCCCTGGAATGGGGCGTCTCTTGTGACCCCACTAGAGTGCGCAGGTGAAAGGAATGAAGACGATCGAAAACCCGAAGCAGCAGCAAGGAGCCGGGCACGCTGCCCCCAGCCAAAGTTGGTTGTCATGGAAATCTAATTCCCCACCCCACCCCCAACACACCCCTTACCCGGGCCCTCACGGGCTGGGCCCAGGCCGGGCCCCAGCCCGATTCCCTGAGCTTGGCAGAAAGGGCCCTGTTTACCTCCTCCCTACGCGGAGCCCTGGCTAAAGTTTGCTCCTCAGACTCTCTGTGCCCCGGAACCGGGCCCAGACCGGCGAGGGGAAGCCACGGGCTTCCTCCTTGGGCCTCTGCGAGGGGAGAAGACGGATTCCTTTCCCCCTTATGAAAACAAAACAACGACAAAAAAACCCCCACTCCAAACGGGGGGGGGGGCGGGCAGCTTTCCTTTCCCCTGCGCTTTCTGCCTGTTCTGTAAAACCCAAGCAAGCTGAGGGATCATCTGGTCCACGGCCCCCTTTGCTAAGGAGACACGGAAAGTGGGGTGGGCAAGGGCCTTGTTAAGATCTCACCAACGATTAGGGGCAGGATAGAACCCTTGGGTTCCTGATTCCCAGGCCAATGCTCTTAGAACTGCTTCAACCCTTCCCTCCTTTCCCCAACCCACCCCCTCCCAAAATAGAGCAGTTCCCCCGACCCAAACCCAGCAAAGGTCACCACAGACCAAGTCAACATGTGAAGGTAAACTTTTTGGGGCGTTTCAGGTTCCAGGGCCGAGGGTGAAACTTAATAGCACTACAGTAAAACGGTTTAATAAAGGAGGGCTTTAATGGGGAGCTAATTTGATTGAGCTGCCTAATTCCACTTTAATTGGAAAGGGGGTTTGTCTGTTTGGTTATAAAGTGCCAGGGTGACAGCAGAATGGAGAGGAGAGGAGAGGGAAAGGGAAGAGAGGGAGGGAGGGAAGCCCAGAGACAGATACTGGGAGAAAGCAGAGAAGAGAGAGAGAGGCATGGGGCCTGGCAGAGGGGAAAGGGAAGGGAGATAGGGAGTCTGGGAGAGGAAGAGACAGGCACTGGAAGGGATGGACAGAGGCAGAGAGAACAGAAAATCAGGAAGACAGGTAGAAAGAGAACCAGAGGAAGAGGAGGGCCAGACAGAAAAGTTGAGAGAAGAATGAGACAAACCAGACACAGATGTCAGAGACAGGGGAGAAGGTGAGGGAAGGCAGAGAGGAGAGATTGAAGGAGGGACCTTGAATGGGACAGATTTTCCCTCCCCTCCTCCCCACTCTCTCCATCCTGGCTCCTGAGGCTTTAGTACCAGAGGCTTCTTTACCTGAGGAGTTTCCTGCCTGACTCCAGCCTCCCCATCTGGAGAGGAGACCAAAAAACAGCACCCAGCCTTCCAAGTCTTGTGTCCCATTGGGAAGGAGGAACCTTCTGGCACTGGGGCCTAGCTGGGCTGCTGGAGTCAGAGGAGGCCTGTGCTGCTCAGCTATGTGTAGACCTATAATCCTGGCCCTGCCCTGCATTCCCTGGAGCCTCAGGTTTTGTCCCTGTCCTTTGAGCTTCACAGACTCTGACAGACCCATGGAGAAAGTACTCCTTGGGCAGAGTAGGGGGAACAGAGAATTCAGGCACAGAAGGTCAATCAAATTCAAATTGCCTACTGACTGTTTGGTGTAACTTTATTTAACTAATCGCCTCACCTCCCTGGATCTCAGTTTCCTCTTCCCTAAAATAGGTACAATAACAAATTTTCTGGATGTCTTACCTGGCAACAAAGGGATGTATATTTATCACCCTTAAAGCTACCTAGAATCTGAGGCTCTCCAGCTGGTATCCAACTTCAAGGGGCCCCTACCTCCACCCATTCCATTCTTTGGAATCAGTGGGGCTTGGTCTGCCACAGACACAGAAGTTATAGACAGTAAGAAATGGAAAGGACTTGACTTTCCAGATGATCCAGGAAGCTGAGGTCTTAGATGGAGAGCTGATAAGTGAGAGACTTGGGATTTTAACCCATGCCTAACTCCCCACCCTATTATGAGAGTCACTCCTCTGAGCCTCAGTTTCCACGATGGGCTCAATTATATTGTCTTCCATTGGCAGGAAGAGGAGGGCATGCCCTGAAAGAAAAGCTTGGGAGCTCTTTAAGGCCCTTTCCAGGCAAAGGGCTGGCCTAAGAGATCTATTCCAGCTCCTCCCCCAGTCCTTGAATGGACTTCCGAGAAGCAGCCCCAGCTGTGACCCACCTGGTCTGGGATCTGATCAGGGCAGCACCCTGAGTCACCATGAGAGGTGACTCAGCAGCCCCACTCTCCTGTTCCACTCCCTGTCTCCTTTCCTCCCCCTTCACCATCTCCTGGTCTCAGTTCTGGGCTCAGGGACCCTGAGGCACAGTCAGGGCTGAGAAGTGGGAGTCCCTGCTCTGCCATCAACTACCTTTTGGTGTGATCTTGGGCAAGTAAGTGGCTTCCCCTTTCCAGGCCTCAGTGTCCCCATCTGTAAAATGAAGGTGACTTAAGGGGGTGAGTGGAAGGGGAAAGAAGGTGAAATGAAAATAAATTAAAAAAAAATTAAATATTTTGCAAACTTTAAAGCCCTATAAAATAAAATGAAAAGCGTTGGATTAGATTATCTCTAAGCCACATCTGACATGTTATTTTCACTCTTCTCCAGGTCAGCTAAGAGCCAGGGATAGGGGAGGGTGGCCTGCTAAAGGAGGTGGGTCTGAACTTCTTCTCTACCAGAAACATGTTCTTGGTTCCACCATTCCAGCTCCTCTATTCCCTCCTCTCCTTCCCTTGCCCAGTAAGGGGAGGCACAAGTAAATTTAGGGTCACTCTCACCTCCCCTCCTTCCTCTTTGCAGCCAGGTTACTTCAGTGGAGCTGAAAATGAAGGACTCATGGTGGGACTGAGCCTGTGCACCATGAATCTCCCTCCCCTCTCCTGAGGAGTTTGGTTCTCAGCTTCCCCTGCCCTCCCACCCAGGGCTAAAGAAGGTGCCAGAATGAGGAAAAGGGAAATAAACTAGACAGGGGAAGAGGAGGAAGAATGATACTAGAGGAGAACTAGAAGGTCATCAGGATAAGGGAGAAGGGGGAGAAGAGGAAAGGGTGACTAGGAAGAGGAAAAGAGAGGGAACAGAAGGAGGAAAAGGGGGGAATAATCATATACCAGGCTTGGTATGATGGGTTTCTAAGATAAAATGGATTTTTCTTAGGCACAGTATTTTTCTGAGAACTATGAATCTTATAAAGTGCATTTAAAAGAATAGCAGACACAATAAAAATAGTATATCTTTTGACTAAATTAGAATATAGCAAGCACAATATTTTGGAAAGCTCTGGGATGAGGCAAAATCTTGGTTTTGTGGTAGTATCTATATGGCCTTTAAAAGACCTCCATGTTCTGAGGTGTTAAATTTGTTAAGCTATAAAGTGGAAGGAGGAAAAGGAAGGGGAGAAAGAGGAGGTGTGAGGGAGAAGGAAGAGCAGAAAGAAAGGGGAGGGGAAGGAGGAAGCATTCAGGAGGAAGAGGAGAAGGAAGTGAGGAGGAGGAGGGTGGGATGGAGGAAGGAGAGAGGAAGAAGAGAAATGGAACAGGAGGAGGAAAGCTCTAGAAATCCACTTAGGGATCTGGGATGTGAAGAGCAGGGAGGAGGAGAGGAAGGGGAGAGAGTGGCTGTGGGGCTAGGCCAAGACACAGTGGCATTTTTCTAGATTCAGAGATCCAACCTGGCTCATGGAATAGGCAGGGTGGGCTGCTGAATCCTCCCCTCCCCCATTGGGATTCAGGGGTCAGGGAAACTGAGAAGATAGTGAAAGTTGGAAATCCTAGCCCCAAGCTCATGACTGGAAAGGCTAGTGGTACTAAGGTTTCCAGGCTAAGGCCCAGGCATGGCTTCATCCCAAAGGTACAGACTAGTCTGGTTTTCTTTCCCAGGATTCCTCTTGGCCAAACCAGAAGCTCCTGATGGCTTAGGTGTTTGGGAACTTTACCCACATTTCCATGAGAGCACTGATTTTACTCCCAGTACCCAAAGGGAAGAGATGAGAATTTTAAAAAATCAGTAAAACCTACATCACATTTTCCCCCCAGAACTTCAAAAACCAAAATTAAACTATGGGGCAGAGACCTGCAGAAGTTCATGAAGACAAGCTCAAGACAAGTCACTTGGATTTGAGGGGAGACCCTGTTTCCAGTTTTTGGGGTTTCCTAATCTTAGTGTAGGTCTGGAGGTAGCTCTCTGGTTACTAGGTATTTGCATAGATGCCAAAAACAGTGCTGCTTCTACCTCCATTTGCTGAAATCCCGGCTCAGATGTTACTTCCTCCCAGAAGCCTTCCATGATTCTCTTTCCCTCCCCTGCTCTCTCTCCCTGCAAACTGGAAATGATTTCTTCTTCTGATTTTCTCTATTCCTCCCTGGCAGGAGGAACAATGTGGTATAGTGGGGCTTGGATTCAAATCCAAACCTATGTGCTTTTAGGCAGACACTCCCTGGGCCACAGTTTCCCCAACTATTGAATGAGGGGTTTCAATGAGAAGGACTCTGAGGATCTTTCTAGCTCTAAATCTATGATCCAGGGACCCATTCTGATCTTATCCTGTCTTGTAATATGTTACCTGTGACCTCATCTCCCTTCTAAACTCTGAGTTCCTTGGGGGCAGGGGTCACATCTTAATCATCTTTGTACAATTCCTAACCCATAACATAGGGCCCTGAACATAGGAAATGCTTAATTTACATAGGTTTGTCAAATTGAGTTTTTTTAGTCATAACAGCAAGAGGAGAGATAGTCCAGCCCTTTGGTCCTCACTCACCAGGCAGGCTCACTGTGATGTCCCTGGGGTAGTAAAAACTAGAATTGAAGGAGCCAGTGATCATACAGTCAGTGTTCCCCAAACTCATCTACTCTAGGGACCAAGGCACATTCTTGTATAGGGAGGGTCTGGTAGGACAGTGCTTGTCCATAATGAGAGTGCTCATGGAAGCTGAGAATTGGAAGGGACCTGGGAAGCATCGAATGCAATGGAGCATGAGTTGGAATCCCCCTGTATCCCTCTTGACTCATGGGTCCTCCAGATTCTGCAGGAAACCCTCCAGGGAAGGGGAGCCCAAGGTCTCTCTCAGCAGCACCTCCAGCTCTTGGACAGCTCCCATAATCAGGTGGTTTTTCCTGACCTCAAACCTAAAATTGCTTCTTTGCAAATGTCTCCTATTCCACCTGATCCTTTCGATCCTACTTCTCCAAGGCAACACTCCAGATACTTGGAGACAGCTCTCGTATCATCCCCTTTGTGGTACAGCCTTTTGGCTCTCCACACTCCTGGGCATCCTTCTCTGAACGGGTTCCAGCTTACCACTGTCCTTCCTAAATGAGGGTATCCGGGACTGAATATAGCACTCCAGATACTGTCTGACCATGGCAGAGAACAGCAGGACTGTCACCTTCCTTATTTGGGGCACTGCCTCCTTTTTTCTTTATCAAATTTTGTTTAACAAGCATTTCTCTTTTTTCCCTTACTAAACAGAAAAAAAGAAAAAAAACATACATGCAAGGGGAAGGGAATAAGCATTGTTAATCTCCCACAGGGAGTCAGGCACTACTAAGTAAGCACTTTAACAACATTAGCTCATTTAATCCTTACTATTGCTATTGTTATTCCCATTTTACAATTGAGGAAACTGAGGCAAACAGAGGTTAAGTGACTAGCCCAGGCTCACACTACTAGTAAGTGTTTGAGGTAGGAAATGAAATAAGTACTTTTCTTGACTCCAGACCCAATGATATTGACTGTATGTATATATACACACAGATGTGTGTGCTTACATAATCAAGCAAAACAAATTCCTACATTAGCTAAGTCCAAAAATATGTCCCATTCTGCATCTTCAGCTCATCACCTCTTTGTCAGAGGATGGGTAACAAGCTTTATCATTGATCTTCTGGAATTATGATCAGACTTTGAAACGGCCCCTTCCAGGAGTCTAAGATTAACACGACCTTTTGTGGCTGCTGATCACATGGTTGACTCATATACAGTTTACCAACTCCCTGGATCTTTTTGTCGGAAATTGTTATCTAGACATATCTCCCCCATCTGCACTTGAACAATTGGCTTTTTGACCCAGTATAGGACTTTACATTTTATCCTTCTTAAATTTTCTTTTATTATACTTGGCTCTTTGTCCTAGCCTGTCAAGACAGTTTCAATCCTCAGTCTGTCATCCAGCATCACTATCAGCAAATTTGATTGGCATATGCCACCATTTCAACATTAATTATTGCAGACATGTATATAGCATACATTTGATCCCCATGGATGACTGCTAGGTGGCGCCATAGTGCACAGAGCACTTGACCTAGAATCAGGAAGACCTGAGTTCAAATCCAGCCTCAGACAATAATTGTGTGAATCCAGACAAGTCACTTAACATCTGTCTGTCTCAGTTCCCATAGTAATTATAATACTACCTCCTAGGTTTGTGATGAGGGTCAAATAAAGTATTTATCAAAGTGTTTGGCACATAGTAGGGCAATATATATATATATATAAATATAAATACTAGCTATTATTACTATGAAAATCATCACAACAACTCTGTGAGATAGGTGCTACAGATGTTATTTCTGTTTTGTAGATGGAGAAAATGAGTCTCAGGTTAAATGACCTATCCATTATCACATAACTGATAAAGATGTGAGACAGGATTCAAATCCAGGTCTCTGGCAGTCAGCTGGCTGGAAAGAGGACTGATTTTTCTTTGGATCCTTTCATTCTATCAGGTGTAGGCATTTCAGTTGCATCTAGCTCTTTGTGACCCCATTTGGGGTTCTCTTGGCAAAGATACTGGATTGGCTTGCCATTTCTTTCTCCAGTTCATTTCACAGATGAAGAACTAAGGTAAACAGGGTTAAGTGACTTGCCCAGGGTCACACAGCTAGTAAGTGTCTGAAGTTGGATTTGAATTCAGGTCTTCCTCATTCCAGGGCTGGTGCCACCTAGTGGCTGGCAGAAGTTACACTCTGCCTAATGGTTCTGATGGTCCTACAAAGTAAGAGAAAGGGACCTAATGCAAAGGGACTTCTAGGAGCTTTGAGTGACCTCCTTTGCCACATATGTTCTGTATTTCCTCCCGACTGGCCATGGAGTCTATATGTACTTGTGGGAGAGTATGCTATAGTCTTTGGGGAGGGGGTTGTAGGAACCATTTTTCTATACCGTCTTAGTAAATGTCCTGTTATAAAAACGAATTAAGCCTGATGACTCCTCCTCCTCCTCCTCCCCCTCCTCTCCTCTCCCCTCCTCCTCTTCCTCCTCTCCCTCCTCCTCCCCTCCTCTCCTCCTCCTCTTCCTCCTCTCCTCCTCTTCCTCCTCCTCCTCCCCTCCTCTCC
>NW_027185852.1:25676573-25682335 GCF_028583685.1 Petaurus breviceps papuanus
CCTTCTCCTCCCCCTCCTCTCCTTCTCTTCCTCCTCCTCCCCCTCCTCTCCTCCTCCTCCCCCTCCTCCTTCTCCCCCCTCCTCCTCCTCCTTCTAAACAACATTGACATAGCACTTTAAGGTTTGGAAAGCACTTTAATAATATGATCTCATTTTATTCTCACAACAATCCTGGGATGTAGGTGCTATTATTATCCCGATTTTACAGATATAGAAACTGAGGGAGAGTCAAGATTTCAGAGTAGAAACAAGACTTCCGAGGGGCTCTGGCTCTCACCTCCCCCAATTCATGTCAAAGGTGACTCTGAAGAAACTTTGGAGATACAGAACCCACACAATGACACAGAGAAGCTAACCTCCCACTGAGGACAGACCAGCAGGCCAGCAGCAAGCCTCCAGCACAGCCCTCTGGGAGCCGACCCCAGCCCTGCCCAGACTGAGGCTTTAGCCCCGGGGCAGGCCTGACCAGCTGCCGGCTGGAGGGACTCCAGATCACCAGCAGCTGTGACAGTCCAGAATTATCAACATATAGATGTGAAGGACAAAGTGAGAGGTCAGTGCAGTGTGTACTTTGGGATCCAGTAGTTGGAAGTGAGGTCGGCCTCTGCCCCTAGGGCAAGAAGCCACTGAGGAGCCTCAGCTGTGCAGCTGCCACCATGTGGCAGCTTCAGCTCCTGGCCTGCAGACTGTAGGGGGACCAAGCACCAGTCTGAGGGGTAATCACTCTTGCTTTAACCTGCTTAGGATCTGTATTGCTGCCTAGGGTGGAGGTCCTGGGGTGTGCGACCAGCTTGCCAGAGCATGTGGAGGCTTCAGAGAGGGCACCCAACTAATACCTGCAGCAGCTGAGAAAACCCCTATATGTCTAACTTTTTAAATTTAAAACTTTTATTTTCAGTTCTAAATCCTCTCCCTTCCTCTACCCTTAACTGTCTAATTGGTATCAATTGATAATCATGGAGACAAACACACAGGTGGGAATTTATGAGCTAAAATACTATAAAAGCACCCTCCTGGAGCACTTCATCTGGGAAGGGGGAAATCACAACCCCCATCCCCCAACACCTCCCCGGGGAACTCAGTCTGCCAGTGTGAGTGGAAGTTAGGAGAATTCTGATCCTGGCTCATCCCACTGGGTTCAAACTGAACAAATCTAAACCCTCCTTCATGTCCCAGCCCTTCAGGTCTCTACTTTATGTAGCTCTGATTGGTCATCAGGTCCTTTACATACATTATCTTATCTGCTTCCATAACCACCCTACACTGAGCCATGATCTTGACCCCAGGCTGGCCCCAGATCCTGGCCATTCATTAATTTCTTCATTCATAAGGAATTTGTTATTTGTTACTCTATGCCAGGCATTATGCTAGAGCCTGAGGACCTAACCTGGGCCCTAGATGGAACCTTGATCCTGGACAAGACTGTAAGAAATGATTTTTTAAAAATGAAATTTAAAAAATTTAATTACCTCAAGTCTCAGTTGAATTCTTTTGATATTTTGGAGGTGATGAAAGCATTGTCTAAACAGGAATTTATATTTTCTTGCTTTATCCTTGATAAAAGGGAAGGAAAGCTAGATAGCCAAAGATGAGTTAGTTTTCTCCAGTAGGAGAGTGTCCCGGGAATCTATGTTTGGCTTCAACTTTTATATTTTTATTAGCAACTTGAATAAAAGCATTAGATGCCAAGCTTGTCACAGTTGCTGATGGCACTGAGATGGATAATTAATGTCCTAGATGAGAGTCAAGATCCAAGATCTCTCCAAACTACAACAATGAAAGTCAGATGAAATTTAATAGGGATGAGTGAAAAATATTAGGTTCAAATAATCAGCTTCATAAGTACAAGATGAGGGAGACATTGCTAGAAACAAATGAATCTGTGGATTGCAAGTTAAGTACCGGTCAACATGTTTATACGGCAACCAATCAGTGAGCATTTATTAAGCATCTACTATGTAGGAACTGAACACACAGTTATAAAGAATGAAACAAGCCATACTCACAATTAACTTATATTCTAATGGCAGAGATAAACACATGTAAAAGTATAAATAGAAAATGAATAATTGGTGCTCTGGGACTGGAGGGGAGAGATGGAGACAGAGAAAGAGAGAGAGAGACAGAGAGAGGGGGGAGAGGAGAGAGACAGGAGAGGTGGGGCAGAGAGAGAGATAGACAGACAGAGAGAGAGACAGAGACAGAGACAGAGAGAGAGAGAGAAACAGAGAGACAGAGAGAGGGAGAGAGGGGGGGGAAGAGAGAGAGTGAGAGAGAGACAGAGAGTGAGAGAGACAGACAGAGAGACAGAGACAGAGAGAAATAGGGCTGGATAGAAAGGTCTGGGAATCAATTACATAAAGATGATAGCTAGCCCATGGGAGCTGATGAGGTCACCAAGAAAGAGAGTAAAGAGGAGGAAGAGGGCTCAGGATGGACCCTTGGAAAAATGACGAACCAGCAAAAGAGGCTGAGAAAGATCAGTCAGGGGGAAGACTAGAGAAAGATGAAGAAGGGGGTCAACAGCTGTCAAAAGCAGAGGAGAAACCATGAAGGATGAGAAATAAACAAAGACCAAGGAATCAGGAAACTAAGAGGGTAACTGTGAGCTCAGGCTGGCATTGGAGTCGTGGAGGTGATAACCCTGCTGTCCCCTACCTTGGTTAGGCCTCGTCTGGGGGGTCTGCTGCTCAGTTCTTGGTGCCACTGCATGGACAAGCCCAGGGGTGTCCAGAGGGGGCACAAACAGGATCGGGAAGAACCAGGAGTCCGTGTCCTTAAAGGAGCTAAGGACATTTAGTATGGGGAAGAGATGACTTGGGCGAAGATGCCATTTTTTGAAGATTTGCACCTCAGTGAAACTGCTTCCCATACACATAGTGGGTCCTCTTGGAATAAACAAGCTAGTCATTGGATCAAGGCAGTTCCTGGTTCCCCTCCCAATGAAGAAACATCAGGCCTTGGGGCAGAGCATTTGGCTGGAAAGGTGACGGCAGATGTGATTAGGAACATCCTAATTCACTTCCCCTAGTGCACTTACACTAACACTTCGGGCCAGAGAGAATCTAATCGCTTTCATATGGAAGGTGGATCCGATTTGCTCTCCTTGGCCAAGGGAGGACCAACAGTGGGGAGTTCTGCTCCTGACAAGGGAAAGCTTCCTAGGAACTGAAAGTGGGGAAGTGACCTGGGCTGCCTGCCTGGGGAGGTGGTGAGTTCCCTTTCACTGGAAAGGGTGATGGCTCACTGGGGACACTGTCAAGGAGATTCTTTGGAAGGTCTGGGGGTTGAGTTTCTGTGATCCTAGGACTCTTATTTCTGAACCTCTGGGATGGAGGCTTGCCTTATGGACAAGGAAGGCATTGCTGAGCATATAACTGACATGAAAGTGAAGCAAGATTGTAGGAAGGTCCCACCTCCTCCATCAAGACCTCTCAGATTTCTCTAGGCTACTTTATTCTCCCCTGTTTCTGAACTCCAGTGGCATATCGTGCCTGTCTCACTGTCTTCATTGCTATTTCCCTGGTTCTTTTTGATGGGTGTACCTCACCTTGGGGCATTGGGGAGGAAGGCAAGGAGATTGTCATAAATTCACTACAGTCTGCACCAGAAACACCCTTTGGGTGCTGACCACAAGAGCTACCAGCCAAGAAAAGAGAAGTCGATTCCAGAAGGAATGGAAGGCAAGAAATCTTCGACTATCTGTTGAGACTCTGGGATGTGTTGGTATGTTTCTTACCTCTCCCAAATGCAGTGCTGGCTTTTAGAGGCTGGGAAGTAGATCACAGAATCATAGAATTTCTGAGTTAGGCCTTCAGTGGCCATGCAGACTAACACCTACCCCCTACCCCACATTCTCTATGATATGCCTGGGAAGCCTTTGCTTAACTGGATCTCCATTCTCTGTCTACCTACATAGTAAGTGTCTATTAAAGATATGTTGAGTTGGATTGAAACTACTTGAAAGAATTCTATCCTAATATTTGCTATGTTAGTTACATGTAATACCTTCTACATCCCTGTTAAGGGCTGTTAGGAGGTACAGGTGGGTCTTGAGTCAGGAAAATATGAAGTCAACCTTATATAATTACTAGCTGCGTGACCCTGGGCAAGTCACTTAAGGGCTCTATGCCTCAGATTTCCTCATATGTGAAATGGGAATAATGATAACACTTACCTCCAGAGGTTATTGTGAGGATCAAATGAGATAATCATTGTAAAGCCCTTAAAACAATGCCTGGAACACAGTAGACAAGAAAAGACAAAAAATGCTATTTCTTTACTCTTGATCAATATAACGATTCAAGATAGTTCCAAAGGACCCATGATGAAAAATACTATCCACTGCCAGATAGAGAACTGATGATTTCTGAGTGCAGATTGAAGCAGACCTTTTTTACTTCCTTTGTTTCTTGCCTTTTATTTATTTATTTATAAATATGGTTAACAGGGAAATATGTTTTGCATGACTTCACATGTATAATGGATATCATATTGCTTGCCTTCTCAATGGGTTGGGGAGGAGGAGAAGGAAGGATTGACTCATTTGGAACTCAAAATTTAAAAAAAGAATGTTAAAAGCAAACAAATAAATAAAAGGGAAAAATAAATATTAGCTATTATTCCTTAAGGCAGATCTTCTAAGCCACCACTCTCTTTGGGGAACCTCATCTGCATGATCATAATTACTTAATTTATTAAAACATATTTTAAATTTATTTACCCTAAGAAATGAGGCAGGACTCCCTCCAAACAAGTCTACTTTGGTGAGGTGTGTTGGCTTAAATATCATCATGATAATTCACATTTCTCTAGCTCTGTAATGTTTATAAGATGTTTCATGTAAGTTCTCATCGCTTCATTTTTATAAAGAAACTGACATTCAAAAATAGGAAAATGACTTGCCCACAGTTCCAACACTAGTTTCAGAGTCAAGGTTTGAACCAAAGTCTTTCCCAACTCTAGGTCAACTGTTCTGTCCACCATACCTCCCTGCCATAATATAGAGCTACATAACAGCCCCCTCTGAGCTTCTCCCCCAACTTGCACTCAGTCAAAAGTTGAGTCTCCATAGGGATTACTACTATTTTTTCTTTTCAGAATTTATTTATTTATTTATTTTTAGTTTTCAACATTCATTTCCACAAGATTTTGAGTGGGGTTACTACTATTCTCAGGATGCTAGAGGTAAACCTGAAGAGCTGGTTTTCTAGTACTGTGACTTAGAAGCCCCTACTGGTGTGCTTCCCATAAACAAGCAGACAATAGACTTCATTAGCTTTTAGCAAAAGTATTTGTTAAGATGGTAGAGTAAGAACATTTGGTACAAAACATTTTCCCCCAAAACCTGAGGACACACTCTCCCATAAACAGATTTAGGTTCATGGAAAGAGTCCGTGCAAATGAGCCCTAACTTAGAATACAATGGTGGTAAGGCACAAGTGCAGGCTACATGTATGACAAAGGGGCAGCTCACAGCTCCTAGCACTTTTATTACCCAGATGTCCTTTCTCAAGTCCGTAGCCAGCATTCTTCTTTAGTACAAAGGGTCATGCTCCTTAGAGATGCCTCAGAGCGTCTGCATCCTTTTGTCTTTTTTTTTCTCTGCTTATGGCTGAATGTGTTGTGAACTACTGGTCCAGTCTCTCTGATTCCTGAAGTATGCACTGTCTGCTAATGGTCCATTGTCTTTGGTCTAATGACATGGTCGACAGTGGGAGAGGGAGGGAGGGAAGGAGGGAGGGAGGGAGGGAGAGAGAGAG
>NW_027185852.1:25682735-25690751 GCF_028583685.1 Petaurus breviceps papuanus
AGAGAGAGACAGAGAGAGAGAGAGAGAGACAGAGAGAGAGAGAGAGACAGAGAGAAAACAGAGACAGAGACTCTCTTCTCAGCCAGAGAGTAATTTCCTGTTAGGGGCCTGGCTTCAACTCTTACAATGATACTCTCAGTGTCTGAACCTAGAGCCTTCCCCTTGTATACTAAGAGGTGGGTCTAAATCTCTCATCCAGTCACAAGATGTTTCTGTGTGATGAAGCTCTTCAATTTTTTCAAACTGATTAATGCTTATTCATAGACCTCTAGGAAATTTCCCTGACACCTAGTAATACTCTGTTGATTGATTGGTTGATTCCACTGAGGTTTCTGGATCATATATGAGCACATTAATGGGGACGAGGTTGGAGCCCCCATCTTACATCTGGAAGAGAAGTTCATGGCCTTTTATTTCAGCCTCCTTAGTTTACAAATGGAGAGACTGAAGACCAGAGAAGGGAAGAGATTAGCCCAAGTTCATGAAGCCAGCAGATAGGTGTTCATAAGTGACAGTGGATACTCTGGTCTATTTGTAGTGAGTCTGCAGAGACCATCTGTTCCCAGTCAACAGGTTGTTCATTGGAAAGACCAACAGTCCCATGTTTTGTCTCCTGCCTCCCCTCCTTCTCCAATCCCATTATGCCACCTATACACAGTTTATTAGGTTGCTTAAAGTCATTCACAGGGACAGGTTAAAAGCCCCAGCAATTACAGAGGTATAAACAAGACTATTTATCAGCCTTTATGGGAGACTAATTGCCCCTAATGCCTTTTATTCCTTCAACAAGAGGTTAGATCGCCCTCACTTCAGCAGAGCCAGAATTTTTGAAACACCAGGCTTTGTAAGAGACTGGCCATAGATAGAGACTGGTTCTTCTCATGCCATTGTCTGGATGCCTGCCTGCCCGCTTTCTTGCCTCTGTCTGCCAATCAGTCTGCCTGCCTCCTTTCTGTGGGTGTTCTTGCTGACCTAGCTTTGCAAACAGGACCTCTCAGAGTCCACTGTTTGCCCTCTCTGATGCTCTTGCCGTGTTACATTGTGTATGAGTCCTATGTGTCCCTGCTAGATTGTCAGCTCCCTGGGGGCAGGCATTGGTCATCCTCAAAGTTTCTTTCTGCCCCAGAAGAGGAGACCAGGGAGCTGTTCTTAGTAAGCCTTGTAAAAAGGTTTCTTGGGTGAATGAATGAGGCTCATAGGCCATTTCTCTAGGCTATCTCATTCTTGTCTCTGCTCTCCTTCCTTTGTCTGCTTCTGCCTCTGCTTCTGTTTTTATTTTGGTCTGCCTTGCTTCTTTTCTCCCTAATTCTCTCATTTTTCCATATTTGTCTGGATTTTTCTTGACACCTCTCTCTCTCTCTCTCTCTCTCTCTCTCTCTCTCTCTCTCTCTCTCTCTCTCTCTCTCTCTCTCTCTCTCTTCTACTGCCACCTTGTGGCCAAAGCACTCTTCTGTTCCATAGGATGGACTGGGCTTTCTGCCTGGACCCCCTGATCTGTCACCTCCTCGTCTGGTTTCTGTTAGCCACCAAGGAAAGACTGTGAGAGCACAGAGGCAGAGTCAGGAAGCCAGGCTTGGCTTGAGAAATGGAACATTCTTCAGACGTGTGGATCATATACAGGCATCTGGTGGGGCAGTGATTAGAAAGCTGAAGTAAATTTAAAAAACATGCGGCACATTACCTCTCAGACTTCTGGATAGGAGAAGAATTTATGAATAAACAAGAGATAGAGAGCACTGTGAGATGCAAAATGGATAATTTTGATAATATTAAATTTGAAAAGGTTTTGAATGAATAAAACCAATGTAGCCAAGATTAGAAGCAAAGCAGAAAACTGGGGGAAAATTTTATAGACAGTTTCTCAGATAAAGGTCTCATATCTCAAGTAGATAGACAACTTTGTCAAATTTGTGAGACTGAGACCTTCCCCAGTTGATAAATGGTCAAAGGATATGAACAGGCAGATTTTAAATGAAGAAATCAAAGCTATATATAGTAATGTAAAATGCTCTAAAGCATTATTGATTAGAGAAATGCAAATGAAAACAACTCTAAGATATCATCTCAGATTGGCTAAAATGATAGAAGGGGGAAATGACAAATGTTAGAGGGAATGTGGAAAATTGGGACACTAATACACTGTTGGTGGAACTGTGAGCTTATCCAACCATTTTGGAGAGCAATCTGGAGTTATGCCCAAGAGTTATAAAACTGTGTATACCCTTTGACCCAGCAATACCACCGTTAGGTCTATTTCTCAAAGTGATAAGGAGAAAAGGAAAGGGACATATGTATTCTGAAATATTTGTAGCAGCTCCCTTTGTGGTGGCAAAGAGCTGTAAATTGAGGGGATGCCCCTCAATTGGGGAATGACTGAACAAGCTGTGGGATAGATTGTGATGGAAGCTAGTGTGCTATAAGAAATGATGAATTCAGTGATTTTAGAAAAACATGGAAAAACTTGCATGAAATAATGAAGAGTGAGATGAGAAGAGCCAAGAGAACATGATACATAATAATGGGAATATTGTTCAAAAAACCACTGTGAACATCTAAGTTATTCTAAGTGTAATAAATACTCAGATCAGCTACAAAGGACCTATGAAGGAAGATGCTATCAACCTACTAGAGGAAGAACTAATAAACAGAAGGATGCATAGTATGGTTTTGTGTGTGTGTGTGTGTGTGTGTGTGTGTGTGTGTGTGTGTGTGTGTGTGTGTAAAATCTACATCAGATAGTTGCTTTCTCTAATGTGGGATGGGGAGGGGAGAATGACAATTCAGAACTCAAATCCGTCCTTAGACACTTACTAATTGTGTGACCCCGGGAAAGTCACTTAACCTGTTTCCTCAACTGTAATGGTGATAATAATAGAATGTACCTTGAAGAGTTATGAGGATCAAATGAGATAACATTTGTACAAATACATCATATAAATTAAATGAAATACAAATAAAGATCTTTTCTTTTCCCCCTCTCCACTCCCCCCATTTCTGGGCTGCATCTTCCAGGCAGTCTGTGAAACCAAAGGCTCTCAGAGCAGGAAGCAACATTCATCTAGTAGGAGCACAGTGCCTGGTATGTAGTTGGTGATCTATAAATGCTTATTCCTTTCCCTCTCCCCCTAATATGTATTAAGAGAATGGGAATGGTGTTGGGGGAAAATGTCAGACTAGGAGTCAGCCTGACCTGGGTTTGGGTCCTATCTAAGACCTGTAAGTGGTTGTCAAGCTGCACTGAGGAGAGAATTTCTTCAGGGAGAATTCCCTCTACTACTACAATTAAAAGTCTGGAGGGAAATTTGATTCTAGATCATGCTCACCAGCTAATTCCTTATGTGACTCTGGGTAAATCAATTCCCTCTTTGGGGTCCTCTTTTTTTCCATCTGATAGGGATAATAATCCCTGGCGTACCCACCTCACTGGAGCGGAATGTGTGCCTAACATACAACAGACATGCCAGCATTATTTTTTTGGAGGCAATCTTGGTTAAGTGACTTGCCCAGGGTCACACAGCTAGTAAATGTCTGAGGCTAGATTTGAACTCAAGTCTTTCTGACTCCAGGACTCTATCCACTGCTCTACCTAGCTGCCCCCAAGTATTTACTTTAAATGAGAAAAGATAAATGTGGAGACCACATGGTATCAAGGAAAGAATGTAGATCAGATTTGAGCTATGAAAACTTGGGTTAAATCACTCTCTCCTCCCTTATTTTTTTTAGTGCCTTCTAAGGAAGGAGTCCCCTGTTTCCTTTCCCTCAAGTGTTCTTCCCTGGGTGCTCATGAGCAATACTCTCTCTCTCTTTTCCTTTCATCTTCCTCTTCCCTTCTCTCCTTTCCTTTTCTTTCCCTTCTTTTCTCCTCTCCTCTTCTTCTCCTTCTTTCTTTGCCTCTCTCTTCTATTTCTGGATTGCCTCTTCCAGGCAAACTTAAATCCCAGGCTCTCAGAGCAGGAAGGGACGTCCATCTAGTCCAACCACAATCATGGCAGGAATCCACCTAAAACATCCCTGATGAGTTCATCCATCTGGGCATGAACACATCCTCGGATAGGGAGCTCATTACTTCATGAAAAAGTTTGCTCTGTTCTTGGGCAGCTCTGATTGATAGGACATTTTCCCTTGTGCTAGAGTGAAGTCACCTAACCTCTGCACTCCAGGTTCTCCTCTGTAGAACAAAGGAATTAGATTGGAGGGCCTCTGAGGAAACTTCCATCTCTAGATTCTATGAAGTCTGCTTCTCTTTCATTTTCTCCAATGGGACTTAATTCTGCTCTCTGGGGCCAAGTAGAACAAATCTACTCCCTTGATAGCACCCCCTCTCACTTCACTCCCAATTCTTGTCAGTTTGGGTCCCCAAATGGCCACTATGCCTCTATGGTCCCCAATACTGAGGGTCTGGAGTTTCTAGTGGGGTCATGAGTCCACATCTGGTGTGCTCCCCATTATCAATCAACCAGGAGATGTCTATTCGGTTTTAGAAAAGGGATTTACTAAGAAGGAATAGAAACAGTTGCTATAAAAACACTGTAACAGGGCACTCTATCCCCTTGCACACTCTCTGGGGAGACTGGAGCCAAGCTCAAAGTATGAGAGAAGTGAGAGACATTTGTAGATCACCTGTGCCCAAGGGGTGCCTCCTGATGCTTGGTTCTGGAAGCCCTTTTCTCTCTTTGAAGAGTCCTCATGAGATTCCCTTTAGGCATAGCTCTTCTGGGATTAAGAGCCAGCATTTCTCTCCATCCTAAGGGGTGAAGATCCATGAAATTGATGCCATCTTTGGTGAATTGTCTTCGCATCCTCTGCCGTCGACTTTGGCTGCCTCTGGCACTGACTTTAGTGACCAATGGGACCTCTGGTGGCTCTTCTGGGCATCTGGGCACTCCCTTCTCAGAATAGTCATTCTTCTAAGATCAGGAAAGAACAAACTATGCAAGAAATAGAAGTGATGTCCTCACAGACACATGGAAATGAGGTGGGAGGTAGGGCAGCTTCCCTTCCCTCCACACAGTAATTCCCAGCAGTTCTGTCTCACATTTGTTTTTTACAATGGCAGACTCTAGGTATTTGAAAATAGTGATCCTGCCTTCCCTACATCTTATTTTCTGCATGACAGCTTCTTTCAAGTGACCATCACATGTCTTGGTCTCTAATAACCTCTCCACCCTGTTTGTCCTTCTCTGGACACATAGTTTGTCAATGATTTTCTTAAATTGTGGCACTCACAACACAACACAAACTTAGAGATGAAGCCTGATTAGAATGGAGGATGGAAGGAATATCATCTCTTTATTCTTGAAAGTTCAGTCTCTCTATGCAGCCCAAAGTTGCATTAGCTGTTTTTTTTTTTGCTATCATAACACAATGTTTGATCTTGTAGTAGAAGTGACTGGCAGTTTGCCATTAGAATTAACAATAAAGGTGATCGAAGATTGAGTATCTCACTTCCAGAAAACATGGGAAGAGGGATATTTTCCAGTGACCTGCAGAGGTTTTCTGCCTTGTATGCTCAAAGTTGAGGTTGGATTCCCTAGTAGAAATGAAGATGAAAGGGCCACTTTACTTTATCTGTGTTTCATTTTATCAAAGATAATGCTTCCTCCTGGAATAAATGAAGAAAGACCACTAGGTGGGAAACAAAGAAACAAAAAAGGATGGAAAGAGATGGAAGGGAATCTTAAGCTGTCTCAGCAGGTTGGGTGGTTGAAGAAAGTGAGCAGGAAGGAAAGGATTACCGAATATTTGGAACTAAGTAGGTAAAGGGATCTTCCATATAGGGCAGAGCCAGACCCTCTCAGGATGGTCCAATGGCATCTTGTGCTTGTGAGACCAAGAGAGAAGCCATATAGTAATAGTCAGGGGAAGAAGGGATGAAGTATGATGAATGGTGAATTTCTGTTGGGAGGTATGGAGCCCATGTGTTGAGCTGATCTGACCTGGTGTGTGTAACTGGGACGTGATAGAAAATACTGAAATTCATCAGCCTAGGGGGGTGGCTAGGTGGCACAGTGAGTAAAGTGCCGGCTCTGGAGTCAGGAGGACCTGAGTTCGGTTCTGGCCTCAGACACTTAACACCCACACAAAAAAACTAGCCGTGTAACCTTGGGCAAGTTACTTAACCCCAATTGCCCTCCAAAAGGCAAAAAAGAAATTGATCAGCTTTGAATATTACTACCCACTTCTCATCATTCATGTGGGGGGAAATGGGACCTCTTAAGGAGCCTGGAAAGCTCTGCTAGGGATTATGAAATCCTGGGCAAGAAATTGAAGGGCACATGAGGTGTTTTCATTACTGCCATCATTTGAAGGAGGAAATAATGGGAAATGAACAGCTGGTGAAGTAAGTAGGCTCAGAATGATGGTTGGATTTCTGGATCATAGCTTAAAATATAGGATAAATAGGTTCTTGGTCAAGGATGGAGAAAACCAAACAAGGGCTGATAAGATCATGTATTACCAGGAATCTTGAGAATCTGATCAGGAAGGATTAAAACTGAAAAAAGAGAGGGAGAAAACTGCTTACATGGATTTCTCACAGAGAATATCAGGTACAACATGGAGAGAATAATGATGGTAGAGAAGAACAGGGATTCACAGGGAATGAAATCCATGGAGAGAGACATCAAAACCACGCTCTTAGATGTGTGCACACAAGTACACAAAGTAGTATAATAGATGAGATGGAGTAAAAATCTAATTCAAGGAGGTAAATTCAACCTCAGAGGTATCTCTGAGGCTTCATTGGATGGCAGTATGGGGTGAGACTTAGGACTGTAACGTGACTCTGAAAGAACATACCTTATTCAAAAGAAACAAAAAGAATGGGCAAAAGGGAGAATACTGTAGTTATACATACACACACACACACAATCATGATAGAAAATACATGTATAACTCAGGTAGCCAGTGCCGGTCAGGTTGCTTTTTGGAAGCTACTGCCCCAAATCAATCTCTCTTTTGACTAATTATGGATTTGAAATTAGAAGGACCTGATTTCAAATCTTGCCTCAGATATTTGGCTATTTCAGGTAGTTTCAGGTATTTCAACCTCTCTTTCTTCATCTGTAAAATGGGGATACTAATAGCACCTACCTGCCAGGATCATAGTGAAGCTAAAATAAGATACCACGTGGAAAGTGCCATGTGAAGTGATGATGATGTCCCCACTCAGAGATAACTCTGGGAAGTCACTGAATAGAATTCTTGGTTTTTACAAATGTGGCTCACAGGACCCTTGGTTCCAATATAAGCACTCAAATTAACTAGAACAAAATAGGTAGAAGAGAGCCTTTATTTCCTAGCACAGAAAGTGCAAAGGACTGAAGGAACAAATGAACAGGTATAGAAAACACATAAGGCACTCATAGTACCCCAGTCAACACAATTCCCCTGACTCTCTTGTGGAGCCTGCTTTTCTACCAGGTTTGCAGAGTCCTGCCAATTTAAAACCACAATCTGATTGGGATTACCTTGAAAGGGAGCTGAACTTGGGGTTCTTCTCAGGGTTCCAGCAATTTTCTTTCTCACAAGGGCTTTTACAGTACCCCCTTCTACAAAATTTGTACATCACTTATGTTTTAAAAAAAATTAAAAAATTTTTATTTTTCAGTTTCAAATTCTCTCTCTCCTTCTACTCCATCCCCCACCTGTTGAGAAGGCAAGAAATATGATACCCATTATACATATGATATAATGCAAAACATATTTCCATATTAGTCATGTTGTAGGGGAAAAACAAGAAAAGCAAAGTGAAAAAATGCTTCAGTCTCACTCAGATTTCATTGGTTTTCTCTCTGGAGAGAATTTTTCATCATGAAGCCTTTGGAATTGTCTTGGATCGTTGTATTGATCAGAGTAAATAAATCTTTCACAATAGATTATTGTTAAATTATTACTGTCATTGTGTATAATGTTCTCCTGGTTTGACTCACTTTGCTTTGTGTTAGTTCACATAGATCTTTTCAGGTTTTTCTGAAATCATCACTACTACTACTACTACTACTACTACTACTACTA
>NW_027185852.1:25690761-25694944 GCF_028583685.1 Petaurus breviceps papuanus
ACTACTACTACTACTACTACTACTACTACTACTACTACTACTACTACCATAGTAGAATTCTATCACAATCACATTCCACAATGTGTTTAGCCATTCCTCAATTAATGGGGATCCCCTCAGCTTTCAATTCTTTGCCAACACAAAAAGGGCTGCTATAAATATTTTTTGCACATACTATGTCCTTCACTTGTGGTTTTTGACTCCACCCTGAGAGGCAAACACAACTTGGGACCAATAGACAGGTAATTCCTCCCTAAGACCTGCACTGTCCTAGTAACTCATGGTGATACGAGTTCCCCCATATTGTGGCTTTAGTTTCTTGCTGATCCTCCAGCTGTAGGAACTACAATTGGTGATTATTTTCTCTCTCTCTTCAAAATTTCTACTTCTTAAGAACTTCCCTTTCATTCTAGAGACAACTCTGGAACTTGTGGTTACAACAAGGGGTTGTGAAGCAACCCCCACATCTCGTGTTGCCCAAGAGATCTCATTTGTTAATAGATATCTAGATTCTGGCACCACACCCCCTAGGAAGTCTACCCTCCTATTACTAGTAAACTTGGGTTTAGAAAAATATTGTCCATGAAATCCTCTTGGGTAGGAAGCAAATGAAACTCCTGTGTTCTTAGGACACTCTGCCACTGCCCTGGTTGCTGCTACCTTTTAGGCTAGAAAAGTCCACCCAGGAATTCTCTTCTCAGCCCATAAGGGTGAGCACCCACAACACCTATAGGATTCTGCTGAAATCCCTCTCTCCTTCCTTTCAGAATAGCTTCAGAAGAAATCTTAAGGGGATAAGGTGAGACAAGAAGCAAAGGGAGCTGAGCAAGTCCTTTGGTTCACTTTTACAAGCCAGCATGAAATATGGCTCCTTCCAGCATGGCTCCTCCTATCAAGCCAAAGTTCCAAACCAACCAAATCATTTTGGGGCAGCTCCAGTCATTGATATATTAAAATTGTTTTTGTCCTGTTAACAAAGTGACAACGGGACAAATCTATGACCTTATATTATAATTCTCATACTGTTTCTATAAGAAGAATGGTACGGACAATAGAGATTCCAAACAAAGGCTCATCTCAGTAACTTCATCAAATTAATCAAGGGACACCTCTGATCACACCCTGCCCTTACCACATTCATGTGAGGAAATTCACCAACTGGAAGAGAGAAGTATAGTGGGGAACATTTGGGTGAGGGTCAATGAAATGAGAAAAAGAAGTATTAAAAAAAACCTAACAATTTTAGATAGAGAGATCCTATATGCCTATATCTTCCTCTCTCTACTAATCCCAGTCATTTTCTGGTTCACTCCTTTGCAGTCTTCCTGTCTATAATTAAGAACAAACGTGAATCAAAAGAAATCTTATTTTATCTATAGAAAGCCAGGTTTAAAGTTCAATTTTGCCAGCAAGTATATTATTTAATAGATCAGAAAATGCTGTTCTTTCATATGGAAAGGTGGTGGAGCTGAATTCACAGCTGTGGAAAAGTTCACTAATGACTGAACATACTCCATGCTTTTTTTTTTTTTTTTACAGCTGTCCCATCATCCTTAGTGGATCACCTGGATTCATTCAACATCATGTCCTCCGTTTCTCTATGCATCTTTCTATCCCTTCCTCCATCCTTCTCTCTCCCTCATACCCCAAAAGCCACCATCCTGAATTCCAAATTACTTGTGATGGACATTGCCACAGGTACCATCTTCTTACTGCTGCTCAATTCAAAACCCCTATCCTGTTTCCACACCCCACTTTCACAGGAGTCCTTAAGTCTTTTCCAGAGTGGAAAGAAGGCAACGCCATCTCTCTGAAATTATATTTCTAAGGATCTCACAAGCCCCCTATCTCTCTGTGTGGAGGAATGGATCATAAAGCCCACTACATTTATGTACTAAAAGTATCGTAATGCCCATTTTAGCAATGAGAAAATGGAATTCAGAGAAATTCAGAGACTTGTCCATTGTCACACAGCTAGAAGTGTCAGAGATGGAAATCAAGTCTATTTCAGACTCCCACACAAGACTGCTTTTCAAAGTTTAGGTAGGATCCCTGAGCCTAAGATTCTACTGGGAATTCTGGATTAAATGTGATCAGAATATTTCAAGATTAAATTCTTTAACACAAAGACAAACTATTGCAATGAAGAGGAGAAGGGAGAGCTATGTAAAAAGAGGGATTTGGATGCACAAGGAAATCACCAACAAATTTAAATTTGAAAAAAAAAACTTGCATGGAAAAAGGGAGCAAGGGTAGAGAACTGAGGCTTCATATAAAGGAATGGCACTGTCCTATAAAAATAGCGTCATGTGTGCCAAAGTTCAAACTGGCAAGGAAAACTATAGGCAACAAAAAAGAGCTTTGAAAGTCATATCGAAGAAAATAGGAAAATCAAAGAGAAATACATTTGTTGATCAGGGTGTATGATGAAAATATCTGATGTGTGGAAGGCAGAACTTTTCAAACTTTTACTTTGCTTCTGTTTTCTTTGTAATATATAATGATCTTTGTAATGGGGAAGATTGAAAATAAAAATAAATAAGAAAATGGCAATGGATTTAGCTATGGATTTATTTAAATTCAATTCACCAGGTGTGACTGATCTACATGTCAGGGTACAGACAGGCTTACAAAATTTCTATTGGTGATTTTTGAAAATGTGGAGAATGAGAAAGGTACAGCAAGAGAATGTCCCACTCTGAAAACAGAGAAGGTGAATTTTCAGTCCATAGGCTAATGAGTTTTCCTTTATCATGAGCAAGTCAAGACATCACTCTTGTGATGTCATTGGTCCTCTTTGTTGATCTTTTCAATGATCAACAACATTCTAGAACATTTTTAAACCATTAGGTGGCGCTGCTAGTAACCAAACAGGTACTATTCAAGACTTGCATTGAAATCTTGCCTTGGACATTTTGCTGTATGACCTTGGAAAAGTCACTTTACTTTGTCGGCTTCAATTTTTTTCATCTGTAAAATGGAAACAATAATATCAACTACTTCCTAGGGTTTTTTGTGAGGACCAAATAAGATAACATTTGCAAGATGTTTTGCAAATCTTAAAGAAATATATAAATAATAGCAATTACTATTGTTATTGATGATGATGATATTAAGGATGATGGCGATTAGAGCCACTGGGCCCATCCCACATTCACATGCTGGTGTTATTATGTTCCACCTTGCTCAGCAGAAGTGCTGGGGAATTGTTTAACTTAAAAAGACCATAAGCCAAGACTAAAGTGGAGGGAGAGTTGGTGCATGATTTTTTTGTTTGCAAACGATTGTGCTTTCAATTTAGGCTCCGAGGCTGAGATACAACAAAGTATGGATCAACTTTCTGCTGCTTGTGGTAATTTTGGCCTAACAATTAACAACAAGAAACTAGACAGCACTACACCATCTATGTGTGGAGCTATGAGAAAAATTGAATGTTGTGGATAAGTTCACTTACATTGGCAGTATACTTTCCAGAGATGTCCACATAGAAGATGGAATCACTTTAAATTGTCTTAAGAAGATTCAGAAGATCACCTGGTAAGATAAGGTACTGGACACTGAGGCCTTTTCTTGAGTTAACTGCCAAGCATTCAAACTCTGCTGCAGAGAGTGCAACTCTGCTGGTCTGGCTGCATTGTTCGGATGCCAAATACTTAAAAGACTATCTTACAGAGAACTCACACAAGGCAAGGGCTCACACAGAGGTCAAAAGAAACAATACAAAGACACTCTCAAGGTCACTCTAGAGAACTTTGGAATAAATTGTGTGACATGGGAGGCACTAGCAAAGGACCATCTAGCATGGTGGGCCTCTATTAAAGAAGGCATGTGCTCTATGAGCAAAACAGAATTGCAGTAGCTCGAAAGAAACATGAGATGTGATCATTTAGACATCTCCACTCCAAATGGACTATTTGTGCCTGACCTGTAGTAGAGCCTTCTGAGCTTATATTGGTTGGACACACTGTAACTCGACCCCATCGGGATGTCATTTTGGTCTTCTTTGAGAACAAAGGGTCACAACTAGTCTGGTGTCTCTGATAACTACTCCATTGTCTTTGAAGGAGGGCAGAAAAAGAGTTTCTTTCTTCTCTTCTCTTCTCTTCTCTTCTCTTCTCTTCTCTTCTCTTCTCTTCTCTTCTCTTCTCTTCTCTTCTCTTCTCTTCTCTTCCTTCCTTCCTTC
>NW_027185852.1:25704944-25756628 GCF_028583685.1 Petaurus breviceps papuanus
CTTCTTCTTCTTCTTCTTCTTCTTCTTCTTCTTCTTCTTCTTCTTCTTCTTCTTCTTCTTCTTCTTCTTCTTCTTCTCCTCCTCCTCCTCCTTCTCCTCCTCCCTTCCTACCCTCTTTCCTGCTGCTCAGTGCCTCCTCCAAACTAGCTCGTATTCATTATATATATATATATATATTTATACCATGTCTCATTTTATACATATTCTCTCTCTTCTCTCTCCCTCTCCCTCCCTCTGGGCAGGTAGTGTTGGTTGATTAATTGAAATCCCTTCCACCTTGGACATTCTGTCTGGAGTCTCTGCCCAGGCTAACGTTCTTTCTTCTCCTATCTTTCCCACTTCTGAGAGTCTGTGGCTCTATGATTGCTATGCCCATTGCGTCACAGATAAGAAAAGGATTGGCATTCTTGATTCCTTAGGGTATTAGAAGATGAAATAGCAGATCGATCCATCTTTCTTGTTGCTAATTAGGCAAAACAGGAGATACTTTTCCCTGATACTCCGAGAAGCTCCAGTTCCAAATCTGACTTAGGCGCCCGGAAATATATGACAACTTGTCGACTTTTGCAATTTGATGGGAATTTAATTTTGGAAATTTGGGGAGCAAAGAACAGAGTGAATTGTTTTTACCTGTTTTCTCTTTTTTTCATTTCAATTATGCCTTGACAGCCTCCTGTCTCATTCTTTTCAGTACTGTTTTTTTAGGACAGAGAAATAAAGAGGAAGCTGGGGGACAACAAAGTTAGAAGCAATTCTCATTTAAAACCTGAACTGTGATCACCATGATTCATGCCCAAGTTCTGCAACTTCTTTGCTGTGTGACCTTGGAAAAGTTGCTTCTCTGAGACTAGGCAGGAGGCATCCAGAAGAAGGTAACCAGGAGAGTAAAGGGCCTTGAGTCCATGTCACATGAGGAGCTGAGGATATTTGGCTTAGAGAAGAGAGGGCTCTGGTGGCAGAGTTGGGGAGGGAACATGATAGAATAGTTGTGTTTGAGTATTTGAAGGACTGTTATGTACAAGAGGGATTAGATTTGTTCTGACCAGATGGCAAAACAAGGAATTATTGGAGAGGAAAATCTTGCTAATAAGTAGTGTTCTCTCAAAGCGGAATGGCCCACCTCTGGAGGTGATGAGGTCCCTTTTTACGGAGGTCTTCAAATGGCTTAGGTGACCGCTAATGCGGTGCCACTTTTGGGGTATGTTATAGTGGGCATCTCTCTGTATCTAGGTTAGACTAAATGACTTCTGGGACCCCTTCCTTCAAACTCTCAAATTCTGTGATGATGTGAGACACTAATACAGACTAAGATCAAAATGTTCTTGGCTGTCATATCAGCCTCCTGATCTGAGTATGCCAATTAGCCATGGGTGTCTCCAAGGCGCTGTTCTGGGCTCTCTTCTCCCTCTGTGCTATCTCGATGGGTGATCTCATCAGCTCCCAAGGGTGCAATAATCATCTCCTTTCAGAAGATCTATTTATCCAGACCCTGACCTCTTTCCTGACCTCCAGTCTCCCATCTCCAACTGCCCAGTGAACACCTTGATCTGGATGTCCCATAGACAACTTAAACTCACTATGTCCAAAACAGAACTCTTAGTCTTCCCCCAATTTTATTTTCTTCCAAACTTCCCTAATGTTGTTGAGGGCACTACCGCGCTGCCAGCCCCCCAGGCTCATGACCTTGGTGTCGCCTTTGACTTCTCGTTTTCTCTCACCTGTTGGATGTCAACTCTCTTTGTTGCTGTCTTTTCAGTGTGTCTGGTACATGTTCTCCTCTCTCCCCTGACATGTCAGTCATCTTGGTGCAGGCTCTCATGCTCTCCTTAGCAGCCAGAGCATTTCCCTAAAGCCCAGGTTTGACCATGTTCCCTCTCAATACACACACATGCACACACACACATATACACACCCCAAACTCCAGTGGCTTCCTGTTGCCTCCAAAATCAAAGATCAAATGCTCAAGCCCTTCACAACCTGGTCCTTCCCTCCCTTTCTAGACTTCTTACATTTCCGGCCCATCCCCATGCTTTACTAACGGGCCCGCTGGTCTTTTCACTGCTCCTCACACAGAATACTTCATTTCCTTGTCCCTCACCAGCTGCTCCCCAGGCCTGGAATGCTCTCTCTCCTCACCTCCCACTTCTGCCCCCCCCCCCCAGCTTCCTTCAAGAGTCAGCACAAACACCACCGTCAGCAAGAAGCCTTCCCTGATCTGCCTGAATACAAATGCCTTCTCTACAAGATTATCTCCAGCACATTCTGTTTCTATCACATTCTTCTTGTTCAGTCATTTCAGACCTGTCCAGCTCTCTGTGACCACATTTGGGGTTTCCTTGGCAGAGACACTGGAGTGGTTTGTCATTTCCTTCTCTGGCTTATTTTACAGATGAGGAAACTGAGACAAGCAGGGTGAAGTGACTTACCCAGGGTCACACAACTAGTAATCTGAGGCTGAATTTGAACTCAGATCTTCCTGACTCCAAGCCTGGTGCTCTATCCACTGGGCCAACTAGCTGCCCTCACTTTACATTAGTACCTATAAATCTTCTTTGTCATTTCTTTTTTTTTACTTAAAAAATGCTTTATTAACTTCTGATTTATATCATTCGTTTCCGCCAGATTTTGAGTTACAAATTTTCTCCCCTATTTTCCCCCACCCACTGCCCCAAAATAGCAGTCCCACAGGATATCCCCTCCTCCAATCTGCTCTCTCCCATGTTTTCTCCCATACCCCTTTCGACTTTTCCAGTAGGGCATGGTGGATCTCTATGCCCCAGTGCCTGTATATCTTATTTCCCAATTACATGTAAGATGTTATTAATAATAGTATATATATGAATATATATATACACACATATATATGCACATATATATATATATATTTGAATATTTGATTTTAAAACTTTCAATTCCAGATTCATTCCCTTCCTTCCCTGTCACCCACCCCCACTGGGAAGGCAAGCAGTTCAGTATAGGTTGTACATGTGTAGCTAATGCAAAACAACAACATAGTAGATAAATTGTAAAAGACTGACTACACTTCCCTCCCTCCCTCCCATCCCACCTCCCACCCGCTCCACTCTCCACCCTGATTCCGTCCCTTTTCAAAAGTGGGTGCTTCCAACTTCCCTCCCCCCCAGCCTGCCCTCCCTTGCATCATCCTCCCTCTCATCCCCTTCCTCCCTACTCTCCTGGAGGGTGAGATCCCCTATTTAGTGTGTATTTCACTCCCTCCTCAAGCCAGATTCAATGGGAATAAGGTTGACCCATTCCCTTTTGCCTTCCTATTCTTCCCCTCCATTGCAACCATTTTCCCTTGCCTCTTCTGTATGAGATAGTTTATCCCAATCTGTCTCTCCCCATCTCCTCTCATTATATTCCTCTCACCTCTTAATTTCACCTTGTAAATATCATCCCTTCCTGTTAAATTGGTCCTGTGCCCTCTATCTATGTATACCTGTAAACGTATATACACACATTCACATATGTATTCATATGCCCATATACCCTCATATATAGACATATATATATAGACATATATGTGTATATAGATGTGTATATATATATATATATATATATATACATACACACATTTCTAATCCCTTCAACTACTGAGAAAAGTTTCATAAGTTACAATTATTGTTTTTCCATGTAGGAATGTTGATAGTTCAACTTTGATAAGTTCCTTATGATTTCTTTTCCCTGTTTACCTTCTCATGCTTCTCTTGCTTCTTGTATCTGAATGCCAAATTTTCTATTCAACTCTGTTTTTTTCAGCAAGAATGCTTGAAAGTCCTCTATTCCACTGAATGACCATTTCTTTGTCATTTCTTACAGGACAATAATATCATATGCCATAGGTTGTATGGTTTTTTTCTTTTATTTTCCCAATTGAGGCAGCTACACAGCGCAATAGATAAAGTGTTGGGTCTGGTGTCAGGAAGACATGAATTCAAGTCCCAACTCAAATACTTATCGGCTGTGTGACCCTGGGCGAGCCACTTAACCTGGGACTCAGTTTCCTCACCTGTAAATGGTCATAACAATAGCACAGGGGTAGTGTGAGGATAAAAAGAGACATTTGCAAACATTCAGCATGGTGCCTGGTGCGTAGTGGGCCATCATAACGCGAATTCTCCTTTCTTTCTCAGGTGATAGTAGTCACACTTTTTCTGATTCTTGGATGCCACATCAATGCTGTGATGATTTCTCTTTAAGTACACGCAGGACCTTTCTGTTTTTTACTTTCTTGGGGTATTTGCACAATAGGAGAATTACTGAGTTAATGGGTATGAATAGTTTAGTCATGTTTCTTAATTAATTTTAAATGTCTTTCAGAATATCAAATTACTTAACAGATCTAATGTCTCATCTTCCAGCTCTTTCTGGTACCCTAGCATGTCATTGATCTGGCTCTGTTGGGTAAGTTCATTAAGGGGGTGTGGACTCTCTTGGGCAGGTAGGTGGTGCAGTGGATAGAAGTCTGGGCTTGGAATCAGGAAGACTCATTTTCCTGAGTTCAAATCTGGCTTCAGACACTAGCTGTGTGACCCCGGGCAAGTCACTTAACATGGTTCACCTTAGTTTCCTCATCTGTAAAATGAGTTGGAGAAGGAAATGGCAAAACCAGTCCAGTGTCTTTGTCAAGAAAATCTCAAATGGGATTATGAAGAATAAGTAAAGACTGGACTACAACAGTCCATCCCAAGTTACACTCCTAAACCTTCTAATCCTAACCACTTAGCTTTATTGTCCTGGACCTTTCTCACCAGCTTCGGCCCAGACCAACCAGGCTGTACTCTTTTGAACTTCTCTGTAATACACTGGGCTCCTTCTCCCAGCCCTATGCCCATTTTTCAGCTTCCTTTTATGTGTTGTCTGCACCATTAGAGCGTAAATTCCTTATGGGCAGGGACTGGCTTATTTTTTAAATTTTGTTTGTATTTGTATTTCCAGCACTTAACACTTAAATTCAGTGATTGGCAGATTGAATTTTAACCCTTTTGGTACCATAAGAAAAGGAATGTGTCAGGGGCGGCTAGGTGGCCCAGTGAATAGAGCACCGGCCGTGGAGTCGGGAGGACTTGAGTTCAAATCTGGCCTCAGACAATTAACACAGAAACTAGTTCTGTGACCTTGGGCAAGTCGCTTAACCCCAATTGCCCTCCAAAAAAGCAAAAAAAAAATAAAGAAAAGAAATGTGTCATACTCCATGTCTAACCTTTCAGAGAATGTACAGCAATGGAAAGAGAGTTGGAATGGAAGTCAAGACCTTGAGCTCACATTCTAGCCCTGTTACTACCTGTGTGACCTTGGGCAAATCATGGGCATTTCTCTGGGACTTGTTTTCCTCATTTCTATGATGAAGGGGGTTGATTATATTATATATTATATTATATACGGTTCTCAAAGTGTAGTCTGCAGTCTAAGCTACTTCAGGGTGTCTGCCAGGTCAAAACTATTTTCATAATAATCCTAAGACATTATTTACTTATTAAAATGCTCTTCCCTTTTCCAACTACTTATCAATGTGAGGCTGGATTTTCTTCAACCAATACAACATATTGCAACAGATTGAATGCAAAAACATATAAGAGAATCCAGCTGTCTTCTAGTAAGCCAGACATTAAATTTTTTTTTGCAAAAATTTGTAAAACAATGCCACTTTTCTCACTAAAAGTTTTTTTTGGAAAATATAGTTATTTTTCATAAAATATATCATTTTAACATGTAGTGGGTTTATTATAGTTATTAATGCATTGAAGATGTTTTAAAAATTATTCAGTTTTGATTTCTAATGTGGTAAATATAGGCCAGTGATAACACATGCAAAATTTCTTTGGGGTCCTCAATAATTTTTAAGAGCATAAAGGGGTCCTGAGACCAAAAAGCTTGAGAATGGCTTGATGAGATAGATGATTGCTTTTCTAGCCTTAAATATCCTAAATACATCTTTAAAGGATCCATGTTGATCACTGGGATCAGTAATGATCGTCTGTGACTTGCCTCTCTATATCTAGTCAAATATGGAGATCCTGGAATTCTAGAGCTGGGAGGAGGCCTAGGAAATAGGACATAGGCTGCTAGCTAATGAAAGAATTTTAGAACAGAGAAGTGTGTCAACCCCAGGAGGGACCTTAAAAAATGGGGGGTAAGTGATTTACCTAGGGTTTCACAACTAGTAAGTGTCTGAGGTTGGATTTAAATTCGGGTCTCCTGACTCTAGGCAAAGCCACCTAGCTGCTGGGATTTTATATGTTTGCAAGTATTTACCCATTTCATTTGTTGTCAGTTTTGCTGGCATTTAGTTGGGTAAAATAGTTTCTAGGTGTATTTGGTGGCACAGTGAATAGAGCAAAGGCCTTGGAATCAGGAGGACCTGAGTTCAAATCCAGCCTCAGACACTTAACACTTAGTAACTGTGGTGACCTTGGGCAAGTCACAACCCCAATTGCCCTGCCCTCCCCCTCCAAAAGGCAAAAAAAAAGTTTCTATCATTTAAAAAAATATCCTCTTTATCTGTTGTATAATTTCATTTTTCAGAAAACGATAGTGAGAAAAGAAAAAGAATGAGATTAACCCTGGTAATCTATAATTGAAGTCTTATGCCTTCCTCTCTCTTCACCCAGCCCAAACTCAGGTCTCTTTCTTTCCTCTTAATCACACTTTTATCATCAGCTTTCCATACTTGAAGCTTGTTTTGATTGTGATTATTTCTTTCCAACTCTATCATCTCTTAAACCTTCCTCTTGCCTTTTCCTATTCCTATTTTCCTGATAACCTTAATGTATTTCTACACTATACTCTGTGTGAGAGAATGTGTTTAATCACCCTTTGCCTAGTTCAGATAAGAATAAGGTTCATGAGATATCAGCTCCCCCGCCCCTGTTTCTATGTCTATGTTTGTACTCTCTTCCAATGTGTCCCAACTATGAGAAATACTAGATCTCCCCTCTTCTCTTTCATTTCTCCCCAAGCATGTCCCCATTCCCCCTTTCTTTCTTTTAGTTTCTTAAAACAAACAAAATGGGACAAAACCATAGTCAGGTTCTGAACTTGTCTTTCTTTGCTCCCTCTTTGATTTTTTTTTTTTTGTTTTATTTTGAAGCAATCGGGGTTAAGTAACTTGCTCAAGGTTACACGGCCAGTTATTTCTGGGTGTGGTGCTAAGTATCTGAGCCCGGATTTGATCCAGGTCATCCCGACGCCGGTGCTCTTACTTGCTGAGCCACCTGGCCGCCCCTCCCTCTTTGATTCTTAAGAGCAGTGGTATTCTGAGAAGATAATGGTCTCTTTCTTCCTTTACATGAGCACTTAAAAAAACCAAACAAATTAGACCCTTCAAATTGTTCAGACATACTTAGAAGTGGTGCAGTGGACAGAGGGCTAGACTAGGAGTCAGGAAGACCTGAGTTCTAATCATGCCTCAAAGTTGTACAGTCTTGGGCAAGTCTCTTAATTTCTATCTGCAGCAGTTTCTTTATACAATGAAAGTAATAATACCACCTACTTCCCTGGGATATTGTGAGGATAAAATGAGGTAATATTTATAAAACACTCTGTAAAACTTGAAGCATTGTATAAACATTAGTGATATGTTACATTCACCTTTCCAGACTTGTATTGTCATCTCTATTTCATAGATTCTACCCGTCTCTGATTTTCTCAGTAAGAATTAAGGAATGAAGGTACATTTTTTTCTCCTGTAGGAATATAATCAGTTTTGTAGAATAAATAATTCTTGGTTGCAAGCCTTTTTTCTTTTGTTATTTTGCATTCTAAGCTTTCTCTTCCTTTACATAATTGCTGTATGATCTTATGTTCCTTGTGGCTCCTTTGTACTTGATCTCTTTCCTCCTGGTTCCTCAAAGTATCTTTTCTTTGCCCTGAAAGCCCTGGGTTTTGTCTATGTCATTTTGGGGTTTCTTTCAGGGTTTTTAAAATTTCACTTTTCCCTCTGGATATAATAGTTTTCTTTTAATGAGTTTTCCTTTGTAATTTCTTGAAATATAGTATTTGGATTTTTGTTTAATTATAGTTTTCAGGTAGTACAGCAATTTTTATTCTCATAGCGTTTTCTAGGTCAATTATTTTCGATAGCAGAAAACTAACTTTTCTAATTTTCATATTTGGTACTTTGCTCTAATACTTCTTCTTATTAAACTAAAATAGATTTCATTTTTTAGGATGTTCACTACTTGGATCATGTTTTCCACCTCCAATTTTAAGCTGCTTTTTCTCTTTACAAGGGTTGCATTTATTTGCCTCTTGCTTCAGCTCTTCATTCATTTCTTCCATCTGAGGGCGTAGAGCCAAGATGGTGGAATGAAACCAGTATTTTTGTCAAACTCTTCCAGCGACTGTCTCCCCCAATAACTTAAAAAAAGTGCATCAAACCACATTCTGAAAAAGAAATCCAAGAAAAATTCACAGTGAATCATTTTATCCAGCCCAGGACAACTTAGGAAGACAGAAAGAGAGGTCTGTAATTGGAGACTGGGTTTGGCAGGAGGTTGGGCTGGCAGAAGTGAATCTGGAGGTGGCAGCAGCATTGGGTTGTGGTTATGGCTTGTGGGAGCAGCAGCAAGGAGCAGTTCAGAGTCTAGGAACAGTAAGGGGACTGGATGCCTGGTTAGAAAGAAGTTCTAGGGGACCCCTATACAAATGGTAGGAACAGTAAAGGGTGATATCTAGCAGCTCTGCCACCTATTATCTCATTCTGGATTGGGATGTATGGGGTCTTAAAGGAGGACTAGCACCTTTGGTGTGTGTCCACCTGGCACTCAATTCTCAGCTGTGGCCCAAAGAAGGTGTAGTCTACACAGTGACCACACCCCAGTAAAATGGGCTTGGCAGACAGGCTAAACCACGTTGAGGGTAATCAACTCGCCTCATACCTCTCAATGAATTAGGGGGGTGTCTACTCCAAATATATGAAGACTTCACTCAGATGAATGGATGGATGAAAACAATTTGTTCCACTGTTCATGAAAGTGGCTGAAGTGTGCTGTGTAGTGCTTAGAGCTTGGTCAGACATTGAAGATGCCAAAGTTATCCACTGCATCCCACGCCATTGCCAGTTGTTGTCTTGACTTTCATTTTGCCAGTGGACTTTGATGGCTCTGAAAGAGAGAGTGAGGCTCATAACTTTGTGCAACTCTGTGTCATTTAATTCCAATTCACACATGAATCAAAGCACTCTCCTGTGATGTCATTGGTCCTCTCCAAAGATGAAGGACAAACAATAATTCTAAGTCATAGTTTTAGGATGGAGAAGAGCAGTCATTGTTATAAGGGAGCAGTAGCCCTACCTGGGCAAGGACCAGAGTGTAGACCAGGAGGGCAGTGGTCAGATCTCTCCCTGGATAATGCCACTTTGGAAACACCAAAATCTTATCCCCCCCATTGAGTTGCAAAGGCATCAGAAGGACATAAAATTCAGAAGTCCAGGCCATACCTCAAGGGTGAGCAGAGCCCAATTCAGTCCAAAGTGAGGAAATACACTGGAAAAATGGGCAAACAACAACAAAGAACTTGACCATAAAAATCTTCTACAGTAACAGGGAAGCTCAAGACACAAACTCAGAAGAAGACAATGACTTGAAAACATCTATAAGCAAAGCCTCAAAGAAAAATGAAGATAGGACAAAAGCCCAACAGGACTTCCTAAAAGAGCTAAAGAAATATATATTTTTTTCAAAAAGCAAATACAGTTTAAAAAAAGTCAAATAAGGGGGCAGCTAGGTGGCCCAGTAAATGGAGTTAGGAGGACATCAGTTCAAATCTGGCCTCAAACACATGACACTTACTAACTGTGTGACCTTGGGCAAGTCACTTAACCCTGATGGCCCCTCCTTCCACCTTACCCCCAAAAATGAATAAATAAAAAATCAAATAAGAATGGTGACAAAAGAAATTGTGAAAATACCTTAGTAAAAGAGGCACAAATGATATTGAAGAAAATAATTTCTTTTTAAAAGTTTAATTAATTACTTAATTAAATTTAGTTTAGAACTTTCAGTTCCATAATCCCTTGAGTTTCAAATTTTCTCCCCCTCCTTCATCTCCCCCCACTCCTCCCATGGCAGTGTGCAATCAAATATAGGATCTACAAATACCTTCACATTAAATATTAGTCAGGTTGTAAAGGATTATAATCAATGGGATGAACAATGGGAAAGAGAAATCAAAACAAAACAAGTAAAAGAAAGAGGGCAAGTTGTTTGCTCCATTCTGCATTCAGACTCTACCTCTTTTCTCTGGGTGTGGATATCTCTTTCCATAATGAGTCTTTTGGAGTTGTCTTATAACCTTATATTGCTGAGAGGAGCCCAGACTACCAAGGTTAGTCATCACACATATGTTGTGTCTGTAATTGTGTACAAATTTTTCCTGGTTCTGCTCTTCTCACTCAACATCAGTTTATATAAGTCTCTCCAGATTATTATGAAGCCCGTCTGCTCCTCATTTCTTATACCATAATAGTATTCCATTACATTCATATACCACAACTTGCTCAGCCATTCTCCAATTGATGGGCATCCCCCTGATTTCCAATTCTTTGTCACCACAAAAAGAACTGCTATAAATATTTTTGTACATATAGGTCCTCCTACCACTTCTATGATCTCTTTGGGATACAACCCTAGAAGTGGTATTGCTGGGTGAAATTAATTTCTTTTTTTTTTTAATTTTATGAGCAATCAGGGTTAAGTAACTTACTCAAGGTTACATGGCCAGTTATTTCTGGGTGTGGTGCTAAGTGTCAGAGCCCGGATTCGATCCCCAGGTCATCCCGACACTGGAGCTGGTGCTCTTACTCGCTGAGCCACCTGGCCGCCCCCTGTGAAATTAATTTCTTAAAAATCAGAATTGGTCAAATGGTAAAAGAGGTACCAAACTTCACTGATGAAAATAATCACTTAAAAATTAGAATTGGTTAAGTGGAAAACAATGATTCTATGAGACATCAAGAAACAATAAAACAAAGTCAAAGGACTGAAAAATAGAAAATATTATGAAATATCTTATTGAAAAAACATTTTTTCCATCCATTCTTGGAGACCTTGTGGACAATCCATTTTTTTCCTGGGCTTCTACTTATAATTTTTGCAATGTTTTCTATCAGGATTTTCTTAACCTATAGTATTTCTTCATTGTATTGTTGACTTGATTTATATTTCAAACTTTATTTTCTCATGTTTTCAACCTTAATTTCTGGATTAAGACCTTGTGCCAGGCACAGGCTCTGCCTTCTCCCACAATTTTGGGTGAGATGGCTAGGCCTAAGTTCTGTCCCTGCTGTGGTCCTGATGTCACTGCTCAGTCACAGTTCTGGATGAGGTGATTGAATTCTGGTCCTCTCTCTGCTACCAGAATCCCTAACTGAGACATTGCCTGGGATCAGACCTTATCTCTTTTTGTAGCCCTGTAAAAAGAGGAGGAGGGGGACCTAAACCCAGAGAAGGGAACAAGATCTGTCCATTATTTTAATCGAATATTTTCTTCTGGTATAGCCCTAACTGGGAGGTTGAGATGGCCTTGGCCCATCTTCTTGGAGAAGCCTAGCTGGAGAGTTTGTACTTGCTTCAGGCCCCCATCCACTTGGTCAATACACCTCAGTCATAGAAGATTGGAAGGCTCCTGCTATTTTCTTGAGCTAGATGGAAGGGATTATTGGCCTTTACTTTGGATTTATTTATTATTCATTATTTTAGTTACTTATTTACTAAAATATATTATTATTTATTCATTTAGTGATCTTCTGCATTCCTCTGGTGTTTTTAAGGTGACATTTACATCTTTGCCAGAAAGAGCAGTCTCCTTTTTCCAGAGGAGGAAACTCAAGGGAAAGGAAATGACTTGTCCTTTGTCATAAAATAAGCTTGTTGCAGAGCATGGATTCAAACCTCCATTCTCTTGGCTGTTGGCTGCTTGGTATTCATCTCCTTTTTTTCTGATTGAGGACAAACTTTTTCTGAGAGGAAAAAAAGAAAAGCTATTTCCTGAGAGATGACTATGTCCGTGGGCCATAGATTACTTTTGACACCTAATTACTGTATATTGCTGCTCCATAAAGTGGGGATTTGTGATGTCAGTGTTTCTAATTTGTGCTCATAAAATATATTTTCTTCTTGTTTGCTTGCTCTGAATTGGTCTGTGAGAAAGGCAGCCTACTTTATTCCAGCTTTTTAGGGGAGCTTCAAAGAACCAGAGCCAAAGGGAGGATTTTTATAGGTGTGTGTGTGTGTGTGTGTGTGTGTGTGTGTGTGTGTGAATGCTCCTAAATCTCATAGAATGTCAGAGCTAGAAGGGGTCTTCCCTTATTGTGCAGAAGAAGAAGAAACTGAGATCCAGAGGGGGGATTTGACTTTTCCAAAGTCACATAGGGAGAGAGCAGAACTGGGCTTAGAAGTGGACATCTACACTCCTGGGCCAGAGCAATTTTCAAGATGTGCTAATTGCCAGGGGGAGGCTCAGGGTTGTGGGCTATGGTCCAGGGAGGAATCTCATGGTAAAGTCTCTTGCTCACCTTCTTTTCTGTGACCCTTGTATACCTCCAATGTTGTCCTTTCTCTGCCCTAACCTCCTACTGTATAACTCAATTCAAGCATTAAGCGAGGGGGAGGGAGAGGTAACAGGCATTTATGAGCTGTCTTACTCTGTTCCAGATTCTATGCTATCGGGTTTATAAACATGATCTCATTTGATCTTGCTATCTCATAGGAGAGATTAAGCAAATACAAAGATAATAATAATACCAAGTCCAAAGAGTACCAGTATAGGAATAATTTTTGAGGTTCAAGAAAGGATTTTTGTTTTCTGAAATCAAGGAAGCTTTCTGGGGGTAGTGACATCTGATTAGGGTCTTGGACAGAGGAGAAGGCAGAGATAAACTGCTTTTCCTGTATGGGGTTGATTAAGGAAGTTCTCTGTTTAATTTGATGAATTTACAGGTAGATGAAGTTTTGTTTGGAAGTTTTGAAAAGCTTTTTTCAATGAAATGGCCACAGGCACCTTATTAAATGAGCTAATGAAGTCTCCTGATTAAGCTTCAATAACTTTGTTTTTCAATAGTTTCAATCTGTGTCTGACTCTTCCAGACCCCATTTTGAGGTTTTCTTGGCAAGGATCCTGGCGTGATATGCCATTTCCTTATCCTGCTCATTTTAAAGATGGAGAAACTGAGTCAAAGAGAGTTAAGTGATTTGCCCAGGGTCACCAAGCTAGTAAGTGTCTGAGGTCAGATTTGAACTCAGATCTTCCCGACTCCAGGCCCAGTACTCTATCCACTCTGCCACCTACCTTCAATAACTATGGACTTCTATTGAGAGGGATTTTTCTTCTTTTTTTAAGCATTGTAACTTGTGACCTGTTCTGGATGATGTTGTTAGAGACAAGACTAAAAGCACTGAACAATACACCCAAGTACATTTGTTATCTTGATTCAAGGACTCAATTAATCTGTATCAGTGGAAATCAAGACATTAACTATACTCAGAAACTTCCCAGAATAAACAGTGGGTGGGGCATACAAGTCAAAGAGAATGGGAGCTAACTTCTGAAATTGAATCTGGTTCATGGAAGGTCAAGGTGATAGAGACCCCAGGCCATGAGTTACGCTTCCATCTCTATAGCTCTTTAGGACTTGGAAGCTTTTTCTTTATCAAAAACCTGTGAAGAAGGCAGTGTATACACATCTCCATTTTACGAACTAGGAAACGAGACTCTGGAATTGTCCAGGGTGCTAGAACATTTTTTGGGGGTAGTTATTCATTGGCAAATACTTGTATGCTACTCAGTGGAATTCAAGCTCCTTGAGGGCAGGAACTGTTTTACTTTTCTTTTTGTATTACCAAACCCTTGCATATACTGGGTGCTTAGTTTTGTTTTGTTTTGGTTTTTAATAAAAATGCCAGACTTAAGACTTGAGCAAGGGTCTTGTGACTCCCAGTTGTTTTTGTTTAGTCGTTTCAGTCATGTTCAACTCTTTGTGGCCCCATTTGGGGCTTCCTTGGCAAAGGTCTGTAGTAGTTTGCCATTTCCTTCTCTTGATCATTTTACAGATGAGAAAACTGAGGCAAGCAAGGTGAGGTGACTTACCCAAGGTCACACAGCTAGTAAGTGTCTGAGGCTGGATTTGAACTCAGGAAGATGAATCCTCCTGACTCCAGGCCCAGCGCTTTATCCACTTCATCACCTAGCTGTCCTCTCTGAGTCCCGGACAAGTGTCCTTTCTAATGAACCATTCAGACCATGGGGGTCAATGTGAACAAAGGCCCAGATGGTAAGGGCAGGATAGCTTTGGCATGAACACTTCCTGCTCCAAGTGCCGCAGCCCCCCAACTACACAACTACCCCCATCTCCCCAATGTGGTTCTTTAGGTGTCCCTTTGATAAAGCTGACTAACACCCCTAAAACTTCCAGAGGTTGTCACAGTTTAGAATAGGAATTTTAGGAACAGAAGGAGTGTCAGAGGTAATCCAGTCCAGCTAGAGGGCTAGCGCTCTAGGCCAAGAAGACGAGAGCTTAGATAAGATCTCAGATACTTATTAGTTGTTTGGTCCTGGGCAAATCACCCAAACTCTCAGTTTGCCTCAGTTTCCAACTGTAAAGCAGAGTTAATAACCCTGTCTGTCAGGGCTGTTGTGAGGATCAAATGTGAGATAATATTTGTAAAGAGCTTAGCAGGATGTTCGGCACATAGTAGGTGCTTAATGATCCGTCATTTCTTTCTTTCCTTCCCACCTTTAATAGTTCCGTCTGCCCTGCAGCTGAATTCTTCTGTATCTGTTGCTACCCCCAATAATGTGAGCTCCTTTAGATTAGGGATGATGACAGACAGACTTCTTTTTCCATTTGTATCCCCAATGTTTAGCGCCGTACTTGAAAATTCCCATTCATTCTCCATTCTAAATTCCCTCCCAGCTCTGACAAACTTTGCTTCTAAGGTGCAGAAAAAGGCATCAGTGAAGAGCTAGTCAGGGGCTGCCTAGGGGAGTTGCAATTCAGACTGGACGCTAGATGTCAGTGATTGCTTTGGAAATGGTTGGAGGAAGGCTTCAGAAATGTGCATCTCCTGTACTTTCTAGAAAGGAAAGGGAGAAATGGGGAAATGCTTGGGTAAGGGAGCCCAGTCACTGAGCAAAGGCAGGGGCTGCACAGAAGGCTCCTCCAGGGTTCTAAAGTGACAGGCAGATGTGGTATATAGCAAAGCTGGACGGCAATCAGTTATAGAGCAGAATTCCTAACTGCGTGGGCCTTAGAATAGGGAGTGTCAGAGCTGGGAGGGGCCTGAGAACAGGGAGTGTCAGAGCTGGGAGGGGCCTGAGAACAGGGGGTGTCAGAGCTGGGAGGGGGTCTTAGAACAGGGGGTGTCAGAGCTGGGAGGAGGTCTTAGAACAGGGAGTATCAGAGCTGGGAGGGGCCTGAGAACAGGGAGTGTCAGAGTTGGGAGGGGCCTGAGAACAGGGGGTGTCAGAACTGGGAGGGGGTCTTAGAACAGGGAAAGTCAGAGCTCGGAGGGACCTTAGAGAACAAAGAAGGTCAGAGCTGGGAGGGAGCTTAGAATGAAGAATGTGAACTTATTCCTTTGTGTGTAGGATATGATGTTTGGGGCTTGCCTAGGAGGGCATGTGCTCAGGAGTGGTCCCAGTGGGGAAAGGGCATTCCCTGCCCTCCTCATTGAGTGTTCTTACACCCAGTGGCACCCCAGCAGGAGAGAGAATGAGTTGGAGCCTTTTGCACGCACTCAGCTTTGGTCCAGCAGATAACCCAAAGGCTCCTTTTCATCATTCCCAGAGGGGACTGGAAGCAATCACAGAGGTGAACAAGGTCGCTCCACACCGAACCTTCATGAACTTCCAGGAGCACCCATTGCCCAGTCCTTCCCTGCTCCCCATCCCACACTCCCCTTACATACAAACTCCTGCTTGGTTTTCAACACTAGCCCCAACCTGGATCCAGATCACGTGTGTTCTATGTTCCTGTCAAACCTGCCTCCTTGTTCCTCCACATACTTGATCTCCCATCTCTGTGCTTTTGTATTGGCAGTGCCCCCTTCCTGGACTGCACTCTCTTCTCAGCTCTGCCTCTTAGGATCCCTAACTTCCTCTAAAGCTCATCTCACATATCACCACCTGCATCAGGCCTTTGCTGATTTTGCTCAGTTATTAGTCCTCCCTCCCCCGATGATATTGTGTTTATTTATATATTGACATGTGACCCCATCACCCCCTTCCCAGGAAAAGGCAAGCTTCTCGAGTCTGGAGTCTGTTTCATGGCTGTGATCGAATCCCCAATGCCTAGTGCAGTGCTCGGCACATAGTAGGTTTGCCTTTTGAATAAAAATGCTTTTTGAACTGAATAGAGACAATGGAGAATCCCAGAAAATATATCCAAGAAAATTTGAAGAGGAGAGATTTTAAGCGTATTTGTGTGTGGGAGACCTCATTAAGAAGCAGCATCTGAGCCAGGCCCCAAAGGCAGAGAAGAATTTCTACCCATAGAGGTAAGGAGGGAGTGTTCTGAAGGGATGTGGGCTGGAATGCCAGAAGAGAGAGGAGAGACCTGGCACCACATGTTTGGAAGGCAGGGAGCTGTCCAGGCTGGTCAGGAGATAGCATGTGGGAAGTCAGGTCAACACCTACTGTGTGCCAGGCCCTGTGCTTTGGGACTGGGATACAGAATAAGGCAAAACCAAACAGTTCATTCCCCCAAGGGCCTTAGAGGAGGGAAGATGGTCCATAAAAGGAAGCTGAAAAGGGGTGGGGAGGACCTGCCTGGTGATAAGGGCAAGGTCCAGAGTCAGAAGGATGGTTGGACTGAGCTCCTCCTCAAAATGGAGGGACTCACTAATGGGACAAGGGGATTGCAGAGGTGGAGGAATTTTCCAGGGTGAGAAGGGAAAGGGAAATGAGGCTGGAAAGATAGTAGGAGGGAGGGCCTTGAATGCTAGGCTAGGGAATTGTCTATAGGGAGGGCTTTGGGGATGACAGAGGCATAGGAAGATTATTTTGACAGCTGTGTGGAGGATGGAGTGGAGTGGGCCAGAGGCAGGGAAACCAATTAGGAAACCATGGAAATGGCCTGGTGAGAGGGGATGAGGGCCTGGACAAGCATGGTGGCTATGTGAGTGGAGAGAAGTGGGCAGATGGCCAGAAACTGGAGAGTAGAGATTTGGGAGGAAGAATTGCCTGGATGTGGGGGGTGAGGGAGAATGAGGAGGCAGAGATCACAGTTCCCATCTCCGCAGAACATTAAGGCTTCAAAGGCCTTCCCCATAATAAGCTCATAAATGAGGAGTATGAGGACCAGCCCATGGCCACACAGCCAGTGAGGTATGTAGGAGACAGGTCTCAAGTCAAGTGGGCTGGCTCCATGTCCTGCACTCTGTCTATTCTGCCACTCAGAGCTGGAAAAGATCATAGGGATCATTGAGGCCCATTCCTTCATTTCACAAATGAGGAGAGTGAGGCAAGAAAAATGAAGAGAATTTCTCCAGGCCATGGGACTAGGAAGGAACAGAGCTGGGGTTTGAGTCCAGATCCTTTAGGGCTCAACACTGCACAGAGCTGATGACTCCAAGGAATTCCACTCAGAAATGCCTGCCCCTTCCTTCTGCCCCACTCCCTCCCCCTTCTGGGCAGGGGTCCCAAGCACATGGGCTCATCTCTTGTGGCCTTGAGGGAGCCAGGGTTTCTTCTTTCCACTGGAGCCTAGAATTTGTAGACACTTTCCTTGGGCAGACCAGCAGGGGGTGCTCAGACACCATATGTTTCCCCCCCCCCCCCCCCAATATGTCCTTCTCAAGGGCATATGTGTGTCTGCAAAGAGCCCAGTGTGGTGAGAGGTTAGTGAAGGGTGGGGCTGGGGACCTGGTCGCCTCCTTTATTTCAGCTTGGGCCCTAGTCCAGCTGAGAGAGAGGAAATCAGCAGTTCCCAGAGGCCTGGAGCGACATCTTTACTCCTTTCTAGGTAAGGGCCCTGGAATTGTAGGCAAAGGTCTGGGCTTCTAGTCCTGGCTTTGCCAAACACTTATTTTGTGCCATGGGTTTGGTTTCTTCCTCTATAAAATGAGGAGGTTTCACCAGGTGGCCTCTGATGTCCCAGATTTCGATCTAGAACCTATGAACTCTGATTCTTTCAATTCATGTAGAAGAAGGATTAGCCTTAGGTCCGTCAATCAATAAGCATTTATCAAGGATTGTGCTAAGCTGCCTGGAGATTCAAAGAAAGGCAAAAACGTGGACTTGGGCACAGGGCAGAGCCAGACAATACAAGGGAGAAGCCATTCGAGGCTTGATGTCAGGAAAGGCTTCCTTACCAATGAGAACTGTCCTGAAGTGGGAGGAGATACCTAGGAAGGGAGGGAGCTCCCTGCCCTCCCCAGATCTTTGAACGCCTTCCCCCAAATCAGGTGGGGCCAGGTTGGACTCTGGGAGGGCCCCTATGGTTCACATGTCTTCCCTTTGGCTGGCTCGGCTTTTCCCACTGTGACCAATAATTGTAACAGTTCAATAATTATATATACATATATGTGTGTGTGTGTGTGTATAAAATAGTAGTACAATAATTGCAGCATATTTTCTTGCCAGCTTTTCTGTTTATTGCAAAGCTTTTTCTTCCCTCCCCTTCTCTGATCCTCTCAGCAGGCCTGTGAGGGAGGGCAGGGATCATTTTCCTATCCTGTCTCCTCCTACCCATTCCAGCCTAGGTAGGGGAGTGGGAGAGGGGAGTATCCTGGAGTTGGAAAGACAGTTGCCCTGAGAGCCTGAAGACCTGAGTTCTAGACTCCACTCAGTCACTAAGATGTGCTCTGAGATCTTGGGTAAGTCCCTTTTTCTCTTGGAGTCTCAATTTCCTCATTTGTAAGACAAGAAGATTGGATAGCTGTGGTGCAATAAAGAGAACATTTCCAAATGGATGGCTTATTGGCATTTGAATGGAAACTATCCCAAACAGGACTCATCGCCTCTCCCTCCAAAGGCAGCCCTATCAAGGGCACCACCATCCATTCTTCCAGGTTCCCAGCTGAAAGTGAAGCCCTCCCTCACTCAAATCCAAGTCAATTGCAAGTCCTCTCATCATTTCCCTGATGTCCTCATGTCCTCTTTGAGAATGAAGGACAAACGCAACAACCTTCTTCCCTCACTCATTCCACATGTCTAATCAGGCATCAATCTCACCAATTTAGCCTCTGCCTATCTCTCCTATCAGTAGCCTTCTCACCCAGCCCTTGACCTGTGTCATATCCACCTGGATTATTATAATGGTCTCCTATATGGTTTCCCTGCCTCAAACCTCTCCCTCCACTCACCCACCACGAAAGAACTGATCTTGACCCTGTATTTGATGAACTCTAATATCTTTTCCAGTTCTCAAATCTGACTGTCCTAGCAGAATGAAGTAGCAAGCATATATTGGGCACTTACTGTATGCAAGGCAGGTTTATGAGATGCTGGGAACATGTAAGCTCCATGAGGGTTTTATGTTTATCTTCGTAACTCCAGCAGTTCATATGGTTCTTAGTATATAGTAGATGTATAATAAATGTTTGTTGACTATGAAATTCCCTTCCAGTTCTGATGCTCTGATTCCTGTAAACAGTCAGAGGGCCTGCAACTGAATGTTCACTCTGCCACAGCTAGGTGACACGATGTACATAGAGTTCAAGACTTTTTTTGGAAATCGGGAAGAACTGAGTTAAAATCCTTCCTCAGACACATTCTCTGTATGACCCTGGACAAGTCATGCAACCTCTGCCTGCTTCAGTTTGTCATATACAAAATGGGGATAATACTAGTTCCTACCCCCCCCCCCAGGGTCTTCATGAGGATCAAAATAATTGAATATATGTAAAGGGCTTTTAAAACCTCAAAGTATTACATAAATACTGTTATTTCTGCTGTTGTTATTATTACTTTAGGTAAATCCTCTCCCTTCCCTGCCTGGACCTCAGTTACCTCATTTGAAAAGTGAGAGGATTGGATCAAATTGTCTCTCAGGCCTTTGCAGCTCTAACTCTTAGGGTCCTAATCTTTAGGGTTCTTTTTTTGGTTTTGTTTTGTTTTTCGGAAGGGGGAAGGTAGGGCAGTTGGGGTTAAATGACTTGCCCAAGGTCACATGGCTAGTTTTTTGTGTTAAGTGTCTGAGGCGAGATTTGAACTCAGGTCCTCCTGACTCCAGGGCTGGTGCTCTATTCACTGTCCTTAGGGTTCTTTGGTCACTTTCAGGTCCCTCCTCCACCCAATCCCAGCTAAAGGTGAACTCTCCCTCCTCAGATTTTCTTAGAGTACTTCCAAGATCTGTTTTTGCTTTTTTCACATTCTAACCTATACTATTTGTATTTGTTGTTGTTCAATCATGTCCAACTCTCCATGACCACATTTGAGATTTTCTTGGCAAAGACACTGGAGTGGTTTGCCATTTCCTTCTCCAGCTCATTTTACAGATGAGGAAATTGAGGTAAACAGGGTTAAGTGACTTGCCCAGGGTCACACAGCTACTAAATGTCTGAGGCCAGGTTGGAAGACATGTCTTCCTAACTTTAGACCCAGCACTCTATCTACTGTGCCATGTAGCTGCCCTCTTTGTATAGGGTTGTGTAATAGGGGTAATACTCAATACTCTTCCATTTTAGGCATGCCCTTCTCTCATGGCCACGCTCCTTCAGCCCCTCAACCTCTGGAGGAATGGTTTTCCCTTTCAACTATACCTGCAAAAAATGGTGTATGCCTGCCTCAATGTCAGTCCAGCCAGTTACTATTGCCTCAACCACTTCTGTTAACTTATTTGCCTAGAGAAATCTTGGTAAAATTATCATCTCTGCCCTGGGAAGCTATAAAAGTGAACCAATAGTTTTTCTCTAACTCTGAGCCCCCAGAGATCCCACTTTAAGAAAAAATGTTTATAGTTTTAAGTCTCTTTTTCAGGGTGCTCCCTAATGAGCCCCTCTGGAGGCTACGTTCAAACAATGGTACATACAATTTAGCAAAGTTGGTGGTTAACAGATGCTTTGCCAGATTTGCCAGGTGAAGAGGCAAAGTAAACAAATGTTTAAGAAATTAAAAGGAGCCTCTTTTCCTCTTCCCCTGTCTTAAGAAATATTAGACTCAAAGGCATGGACTTACTTTCTCAGGAAGAAAAGGGAAAGGGGAGAGAAAAGGAAACATAAAAATGACCAGGTTCCATCTGAAGCCTCAGTGGGTTTCAGAAGTGAAAGATATGTCTTAACATGACTCATACACGATCCACTCATACCACCTAGGTTCCAGAGGCTGGGACTGATGAACTCATGGCACCCCGCCCCCGACTCTGCCATTTCTAACTCTTCTGGCTCTTTGAGAGGATTTTCCATTGCTTTCTTCCCACAAATCCAAAGGATGAGACAGAGATAGTTTACTAGTCAAAGTCAGGCCCTATGGAGCCCAGTGGCATGGGACAAAAAGGAGGGGAATAATGGGATGTTTCTACCCCAAACTAGCAGGTATTCAACCATCAACAAACATGTAGCATCAGAGTCCATAAACATGTATTAAGGGCCTACTGTGTGCCAAACACCATGCTAAGTGCTGGGATACAAGAAAGGCATAACAGTTCATTTCCTCAAGGAGTTAAAAATCAAACAGGGGAAACAACACATAAAAATAAACTGAAAAGGGTGGGGAAAGAGGGTTACCTGGCTTTGAGACTTGATATAATTCTGAAGTCAGGATGGGAAAGGATCTGAGGTGTGTTTCAGGGTTGAGTTCATCTTACAGAATGATGAGTTTCTTGAGTCCAGAAAAGCATCTTCATCTCCTGTGTGATGCATAGACAGGGAAGATTACTATACAGGTAAGCCTCTACCCACTAATACCACCTTGACCACCTCATGCTGATGAAGATAGCCCAGATCCTGAACTCAAGAGACCCAGGAAAACAATGCCTCCCAAACCACCAGTCCTGCTTCCAACTTGGCTCCCATAGTCATTACTGAAGAAAGCTATCTCTTTGGAGGAGGGGTTTACCTTCCTCAACACCAACTGCTGACCTATGTCACTGATGGGCAACTAATCCCAAGAGCCCTGCCCATACCAGTGCCCTGGAGACCACTGGTCCTGCTTCCAGCTTAGCTCCCACAACCATCCTGTCAAAAGCAAACCCTGTGGAGACCTGAGCAGGGTTTTTGCAGGTGCTAATGCTTCTGCCCACTTAGTAGCCACACATAATAATGACCTGGGAAAGAAAGTTCTCAATACCTTGGTGAGGTCAGATGATTCAAAATCAGAAGAGATGTGATTTCATCAGTGGAAAAAATATTAAAGAAAAGGCATTACCATCTGCTTTGCATCTGCACCAAAGGCACTATGGGACCTTTCCATCTGATTTAGAGCTGAATCCTCCTTTAGGGGGCATTCCTCCCCATCAAAATGGAAACTCTTTGAGGTCAGGGACTGTCTGCTTTTCTATTTGTATCCCAGTACTTAGCATAGTGCTTTGCACACAGCAAGCACTTAATAAATGTTTTTATTTCTTTCATTCCTTCGTTTCATTCAACAAGCATTTATTCAGTGACTGTTATGTACCAGGTCTTAGGGGCTGCCATAAAAGCCCTCCTAGAGGTGGAATAAAAAAACAATCTGGCTCTGCCCTCATCTTTTAATGGAGAGAAAACTATAAACACTGAGATGGACATATAAAATGCACGCAAAATAAGTATAAATATAACTGGAATGAGCAGGATACTAGGAACTGGGGGGGGATCAGGAAAAGCTTCATGTAGGAAGGAAACAAGCATTTATTAAGCACCTACTGTGTGCCAGGCACTGTGCAAAATGCTTTTCAAATATTACTTCACTTGATCCTTTCAGCAACCCTGAGAGGGAGGTGCCATTTGTGCCCGTATTTTACAGAAGAAACTGAGGCAGGCAGCAGTTAAGGAACTGGATCAGGGTCGTGCAGCTAGTAAACATCGAGGCTGGGTTTGAACTCAAGTCTTCCTGACTTCAGGCTCAGTGCTCTATCCACTACATTGCCTAAGTGACACTGCCACTAAGTTTTGATGGAAAAAGAGATTCTAAGAGGAACAGGACAGAGTAGAGTCCATGGGGTGGGCATGGGTGGCAGCCCATGCGGACATGTAGGTGGGAGATGGAATGTTGTCCATGGGAATGGTAGCAGTCCAAGGACCTTCTTGTTGTTGTTCATCCTTAATTTTTGAGGAGGATTGATAACATGAACATGAAGTCTTGACTTGCTGCGAATTCGATTTGAATGAGTCAGAGCCATGCAAAGTCAACAGCCAGCTACTTGCTATCTGTGACCCTCAGCAAATAACTTAACCTGCCTGGCCTCAGTTTCCTCATCTGTAAAATGAGGAGGTTGGCTTAGATGGCCTCTTCCAGACCTAAATCTCTTATCCTATGATGCTTGGATGTAAAATCGGGTTAAGAAGGCCCTCTTACAAATCCCACTTATTTAAAGATTATCTCCTTTAAGCACTTGCTTAAGTGAGCAGAAAAGGCTCTCTGTTTATCTTTTTCTTCTCTTCTCACTCTTCTCTTTCTCTCTTTCCTCTCCTCTCCTCTCCCCTCCCATCCTCTGCCCTCTCTCCCTCTCCGTCTCTCTCCATTTCTCTCTCTGTCTGTCTCTCTGTCTCTCTCTGTCTCTGTCTCTCTCTCCCTCCCCCCTCCCCCCAAATCTGGAACTGAATTTTGAAGAGCCATAAAAGGGCATCTCATCCAACCCATACAGGAACCAGAATTCCCTCCCTCTCAAGGCAGCCTATTCTGATGCTGGACAGCTCCAATTGTTAAGGAGTGTTTCCATTCAGCAGAGATCTCCTTAACTTCCCTCCCCTGTCCCTTAGTTCTGGCTTGAGGGGAAGGGGAAAGCAGGGCCAGGGCCTCTTCCATGGTGATTCCTTGACTCCTCCCTTGCCCCCTGTAGTCAATCAGTTACCAGGTCCTGTTGATTCTGCTCCCATTTGTCCTCTTCTCTCTTCACATGTCCTCAGTCACGCTCATCTCCTGCTGCAATAGCCTCCTGTTCGATCTCCTTGCCTCTGCTGTTATCCTCCACACAGCTGACAAAGTGATGTTCTTAAAGCACAATCTGACCACACTGCTCCACAGCTCAAGAAAGCCCAGGGCTCCTTTCTATCTCTAGAATCAAATGCACAATCCTCTCTACTTCTCTAGGCCCATCACTCATCACTCCCCTCATGAACTCTGTTCCAGGCAGCATGGACTGCTGCTGCTTCCTGTACACAGTGTCCCTTCTTCAGTCTCTGCATCTTCACCTCTGCCTGCAATCATAATAAATAAATATGAGAGTTAACACTTATGCAGCACCTACTATGTTCCAGTCACTGTGCCGAGGGCTTTATGACCATCATCTCATCTGATTCTCACAACAACCCTGTGAGGTATAATATATATTATTAATAACATTATATATTAATATAATAATAATATATAATCATCCCCATTTTATAGTTGAGGAAACTGAAGCAAACAGAGGTTAGGTGACTTGCCCAAGGTTACGTAGTTCATAAGTGTCTGAGGCAGGATTTGAACTCAGGTCCTCTTGAGTCCAGCCCCAGTTCTGTATCCCCTTCTCCACTTAGCTGCCTACAATACTCTCCTTCCTTACTTCTGCCTCTTAGAATCTCTAGTTTCTTCCTTCAAGGCACAGCCCAAGAGCTACTTCTTACCGGATGCCACTCATGGTCTACACTCTGTCATCTCCCTCTTCCTTCCTGAAATGACTTTGTATTTAGGATCTGTATTTAGAATCAGAACTGGAAAGGACTTCAGAAGGCATCTAATCTAACCTTCTCATTTGACAGAGAAAGAAACTGAGACCTGAGGAAGTTAAGTAACTTGCCAGCATCACAGATTATAATTGTCAGAGTAGGGATTTGAACCCAGATCCTTCCAAGCCAGTGCCCAACTTCCAATTCCACTAGTTGACTCTGCTCATTTATTTTGTGTACATGCTGTTATTCCCAGTAGAATGTAATCTCCCTGACGGCAGGCAATTTTGTATTCCCAGCCTGGTGCATTGTAGTTGCTTCATGAATGAATGACGTACTACAACCCCAGTTCTTGTGATACAGCTGCCTTGGTTGGAGGTGTAGTTGATCTGCTTTTCTGGTCCATTCCCAGGCTGGGTGTAGGGTGGGGAGGGGCAGTGGTTTCAGTATCCTGGAGGTGCTTGGACTAAATGGTCTCTGAGGTTTCCACCTGGCCCTTCAGCGATTCTCTGGCACATTGGAGCAGAGAGCGGGAGCTGGGCAGGTTGCTGCATTATTTAGCTTCATCCAAGTTCACAGCACAGCCCTCCCGTGAAGCAAGAACTCTCGCCCTCTCTGGGGGTCTTGGGAAAGAACTGCCTGGCAAGACTGATCCAAACTTTTGAGTGCTGTTGGTTACTCTTGATAACCCTAGGAAGCTTACTGGATGGAAGGAAACTTCTTGCTGAAAGATGAAGAGACTTTGGCTTGTGAAGGAAGAAGGGGTAGCTGGGCCATGGGACCTCTGATAGAGACAATTCCTTTTTTTGTCCAGCCTCATTTGGTTGGGGGGGGCTTGGTGGTCTCTGTCTGACATCGAAAAGAATAAGGTCTGTCTTAGGTTGTATTAACAGGAAGTCTAGAGCCTCGAGGGAGTGAACAATGGTCTTCTGGACTTTTGGGTCCAGTTCTGAGCCCCATAGAGCAGCACTTCTTAAATTGTGGGTCACAACCCCATATGGGATCATAAAAATTTGGCAATAGTAAAAGGTTTCTGAATGTGCAATGACCAAAATTAATCAAAAATCAAACTCATAACGAATCTGAGGTATTTCTGGTAGTGCTTTGCCCATGTTGCATGGAGCAGCTTCACTGTAATCTTGGTTCTGAACATGAAGCAGGCATACTTTGCACTGTCCATGCCTTCAGGCCATGCAATGCCAATGAATGCTGCCCAAATGAGAAAAGGCATCATAAATGGAAAAAGTTTAAGAAACCTTGCCATGGAGGACATTCATAAGCAGGAGGAAACCCAGAGGGAGCAACCTGGATGTGCTATGAGGATGGATGGAAGAAGTTTGGGATGTTTAGCCTGGAGAAGAGAAGACTAAGTCAGGAGATGAGTCTTCAGGTACTGAAGGGCTGTTATGGGGAGCAGGGATTAGCTCTGCTCTGCTGACCCCTGGGAGAAGAACCAGGAGCACTGGGGGCAAGAGCCAAAGAAGCACATTTTTACTTGATATAAGGAAACATTTCACAATCAGAGCTGTCCAATGAATGAAGAGATCTCCTGCAGAGGTAGTGAGCTCCACATCACTGGAGGGCTTCATGCAGAGTCTGGATGATCCTGGTCAAGGATACTGCAAAGGGGATCCCTGCTTTAGGCAGGGTAAGGCACAGATAGCAGCTAGATAGAGAAGGTATACAGCATTAGGGCTAGAGTTAAGAAGACCTGAGTTCAAATCTGACCTCCAACACTTATGAATTGTGTGACCTTGGGCAAGTCACTTAACCCCTGTTTGCCTCAGTTTTCTCAACAATAAAACGGTGATAATAACTGCACCTACCTCCCAGGTTGTGAAGACCAAATGAGATAATTTCCGTAAAGTGTTTAGCGCAGTGCCTGGCCCATTGTAAGTACTATGTAAAATGCTTACTCAATTCCCTATTCCCCAGGCCCCTCTGAGGAGGGCAAGGCTAGGCGGAAGGAGAAGGCTGGCATCTCAGGGGGTGGTTCTGCCCCCAGACAGGCAGAGCCACCTGATGGGAGCTTCTTGGGAGCTGGGCAGGGGGAAGCTGCTAACACTGGGCTCCTCCTGTTATGTTGGCAAGGGGAGGGGACGAGGATGGGGAGCCTTGGTGTTGAGTGAAAGTGGATTTCTAAAGGAGAAAAATGGTAATTGATATATAAAAAAACCTGAGCCTGCTCTGATTAGTGGCACCAATGCATTTTCCATGAATAAAGTGACCTTAGTCGTCAAATGGGATAGATGCTGCAGGGCAGATTTTTTGTTCCTTTTCTCACTCTCATCTTTCAATCTCCTCCCAGGTCCTGCCTATTCCCTGCACCTAGTTCCTTTCCTTTTCTCATAGAACATGGGATGTCAGAGTTGGGAGACGCCTCAGAACAGGGAATGTCGGAGCTGGGAGGGACCTTAGAACAGGAGATGTCAGAACTGGACAGAATCCCCTTTGATTTCTGGTGTTCTCGTTTGAAGCGGGTTGTGTAGATCTCTAGCCTTGCAGAGATGGCTCAGGAAGCTGGGGCCCCAAGTTCATGCTGTTGGTATTCTTGGTAAGATCATTCTCTGGTGAGTGGACTCCAGCATCTGGCAGAAGGGTCTGCTGTTTCAGTCCCATGTCTCTTCAGACTTGCCCCCTGGAGATCGATGATACTGCCAAGCAAGCCAAACCTCCCGGGATGTTGGCTGAGGAGAGATCCTCTTTTTTCTGAATGGGGTTTTAGAACTAGGGCAGTTCCCACATTATGCCTGAGAATTTTTTCCAGAATTAGCATCTAGGGTAGACTCTGGGATCATAAAAGTTGGACTCATAGCATTGGGTCCTATGACTATGAACTGCAAAGGAGAAATGAGTTCTGATGCAGATGTGTCTGAGAGGCTAGGGCAGGGCTCAGGGGGTGTCAGGGACTCAGATGGTGATGACCTTATGATATAGCATCATAACCCAATACTCTGATAAACTCTGGGACTAAGACTTCAAGCAGTTTACAGCCCGGCCCATCACAAAAGCTTTCTTTTTCAAGGGCATACACAACACAGGGGAATTCAAGCACAGGTGTGGAAGAGAAACCCACTCAGGCAATCAGATTCCCCAGAGATCCTCCACAATGCCGTTTCCTCTGGTTCTTTGGTTCTTTCTCCCATCAGTCAGCTCTTCAGGCCTAGAGCGAGAACCAGGTTATGGGACACTGGTCCAAACCCCCAGACTCTTTCTGTTTTTTATGAGTTGCCTAAGGAGGCAGAGAGGTAGCTAGGTGGCTCCATGGATAGAGTCCTGGGTCTGGAGTTAGGAAGATTCATTTTCCTGACTTCAAATCTGGCCTTAGACACTTAATAGTTGTGTAACCCTGGGCAAGTCACTTGACCCTGTTTACCTCAGTTTCCTCATCTGCAAAATGAGCCAGAGAAGGACATGGCAAATCACTCCAGTATATTTGCCAAGAAAATCCCAGATGAGGTCACAGAGAGGCAGACACAACTGAAATGAATGACAATAACAACAGCAAAGAGTCAGAGACAGGTTATGCCTGGATTTTTAGGATCCTAATTGATCAAATCTTACAAATATACAATATCAGAATCAAAGTCATAATTTCCTAGAACCATGGAATTGTAAAACCTTTAAATTGTCATAGGCTCTTAGACTCATAGAAGGTTGGAGGTGCCTTAGAAAATTTCTAGTTCAAATCTCCCATTTTACAGTTGACAGAACTGAGAGAACCAGAGTAGGAAAATGACTTGCCCAAGGTAATAAAGCAAAGTAGTAAGAAGCAGAATCCAAGTGTCCTGCCTCCCAGGAAAGGACCCTTTCCCTTTTACTGTACAGTGCCATACTGCTCATTGGAGGAGGCAAAGATCTGGGACTAATCAAGAACATAACTAGGTAACAGTGTGCCCAACTGTGAGCTAGGTACTGGGGAATAGGAAGGAGAGAAGACAGGTTTTCAGTTTTCTGTTTTCAAAGAGCTGATTGTGGAGAAAACATGTTAGAAAATGGAGCCAGTAATGTCCCCTGAAACAAAACTTCTTCTCCTTCTCCCACTTCTTCCTTCCTCTCATGCTTTTCCTTTCCCCCTTTCTTGTCCCACCCTCTCGCCTCTTTTCCTAAATCCCCTTTTTTCCTTGTCTCCACAATCTTCCCCTCTGCTTCTCTTACAATCTCTCTAGTCTGTCTCTGTACATTTCCTGTTTTTTCCTCTCTTCTCCTGCCCTCTTTCCTCTTGTTTCCACTTTCTTCTCTTTCCTCTCATTCTTCCAATTATATCTTTCTCCTTTCCTCCTGTCTCTCTCTCCTTGTCTTCCTCTTTGCTTCTCATTCTTTCTCTATCTCTTTATCTCTGTCTCTCTTTTCCTTTCCCCATCCTCTCTCCCCCAATCTCCTTTTCCCAGTTGAGGTCAGATAACATGACTTTGTAATGAACCTATTCAGCACAGTTCTTCATCTCCTTAGTAACATGGTATGGTAGAAGCAGAGAACAGAGAGGGTGTTGATGCAAGGCCAATGAATATGGGACAGAAACAGGAGAAAGATTCCAGAATGGAGGGCATCTGACCAGTAGGAGAGTGAAATTGGAAAAAAAATTATAGAGTGGAAGAACAGAGAGGGACTCAGGGGATAAGAAGGGTGGTAGAAATGAAGAGTAGACTATGAGATGCTCAGAAGGACAAGTGCTTATCCCCAGAGATATTGACAGGCCTGGAAACAAGAGAATCGATTTAAGGAATTGGGAATGTTTATCTTGGAGAAGAGAAGACTCAGGGGGCTGGAACTAGAAGTGATATGGGTACCCCCTCTCAGATAGAGGTCTTCAAGCAGAGGCTGACTGGGAATGCCATGAAAGGTATTGCTGTTTAGGTATAGGTTGTCTTGGCTAGCCTCTGAGGGCCTGCCTGCTCTATTCTGAAGATCTTACCCCAAAGCTTTCCTGCCCAGAAGCTGAATAGGAGAGTAGGAGAATAAAAACAGATGTAAAAGAAGAGAAGAAAGGCTTTTCAGAGGCTCATATTTACTTCCCCAACCCCATTTGGCAAGTGAGGACCATGAAGCACAAAGAGAAGCTCACCCAAACTTACAGGCCAATTTAGTAGCAGCAGAAACCAGGTCTCCTGACCCCAAACTAATACTTTAATCCTTCCTTCTCCCTCCTCACCCTCTTCACATCATTCTCTAGCCTTTCTCTTCCATCCCCTTTCCTCTTTTTATCTTCCCTTTTTCTTTTCCTCTTCCCTTATCTGCTCATGTGTCTTTGGTCTTCATAGAATTCAAATACTAAGCAGCAATAGTTTTCTCTCCCTCTTTCCTCCTCTGTCATACCTCTCTCCCTTTCCCCCTCCCCTCTCTTTCCTTTTATCCTAGCCTCTCCTCCACATTTCCCTCCCTGCTCTGTCCCTATCTCCTCAGCAGAATTAAAGTGCCAGGCAACTAATGGCTTTGAAGTTTGGGTTCAGCTCAGCTACTAACCAAGTGGGATGAATTAAGTTAATGGCCCTACAGGTGAAATCAATCTAGCTAAATTTATTGTGTTTCTACACTCCCTTGCCTGCCCCCCCCCCCAATCCTTCACATGCAGCCTGGCCTCCAAATCTGTGCTGCTCACTGGACCTTCCTGGTTCCAAGGGCCCTCTCTCCCTCCCTTGGTCCTTTCCTCTCCCCTCCTCCCTCCTTCTCTTCCTCTCCTTTCCATTCTTCTCCTATGCTTTCTCCTCCTTCAACCATGCTTAACTTTATTCCCTGACTATTTCCTTATAAATCACCTTCCTGATACTCCATACATACACCCTTTCCATCTCTGGAACCATAGTCATATTAAACACTTATGTATGAGGCAGGGCAGTGAGGTGGCTTGGTGGATACAGTGCCAGTCTTGGAGTCAGGAAGACAAATCTTCCTGAGTTCAAATCTGGCCTCAGACACTTACTAGCTGTGTGGCCCTGGGCAAGTCACTTAACCCTGTTTGCCTTAGTTTCCTTATCTGTAAAATGAGAAGAAAATGGCAAACCACTCTAGTATCTTTGTCAAGAAAACTCCAAATGGGGTCATGAAGAGTAGTACATGACAGTAAAATGGCTGAACAACAACCAAATGTACCAGGCACTGTGCTAAGTGCTTTTCAAATGCCATCTTATCCATCGACTCACCTTGTCTGGATTTGGAATCAGAGGACGTCATTTGGAATCCTGGATCCCCATGTGATCTTGGGAAAATAATTTTACTTCTCTGAATGTCAGATCCATTATCTGTAAAATGTGGGTTTGGGGTTAGATGTGTCCTAAGATCTCTTCCAGAATTGAATTCTCTGACCCTCCAAAGCTGAGGCTGACATCCTATATACTGACACTTAAAAGAACCTAGCCTGTTGGGTCCCGACAGTGGCCACCTCTATCACCTTCCTCAAATAGACAACATGACCAGAGGTCTCTAATTCTGTCAATGTAAGTGAGCCTTCCCTCTGCCCATACAGGTAGCAGCCTTTAGGCCTTATTGCACAATCTTCCAGGCTAAAAAAATACCTTCCCCTGACATCTAGCTTTCTACTATGAACCTCATTGATTTCAGCTAGGTTTGTGTTGAGAGATGGTCCTGTCCTGGCTGGGATTCTGTACCTTTCCATCTTATAAGGGCCTGTTCTAGTTCTTGTTCTGTTAGCAAAGGCTTCAGGAGTCTGGCATGCTTTCCATGCCTTGAGAAACCATTAATTGGAGAGTTCAATGAAGGATATGAGATGTCATGGATTCACAGAATGTAAGAGCTATAAGTGCCTTAGAGACTATACAATCCAGCCTCATTTTACAGATGAGAAAACTGAGGTGCAAAGGACCTTACTAGATTCACAAAGCTTGTTGTTGCATCCCAGCAGAACTAGTATTCAAACCCATCTCTTCTCACCCCTCTCCCCAGGGCTTTTCCTGCCTGCATATGACTGCACTGTCTTTAATCAATCAACAAGCATTAATTAAGAGCCTACTATGTGTCAAGAGCTAGGATATAAAGACAAAAGTAAAGTCATCCTTCCCTCAGGAAGCTTCCAATGGTGACAACATGTACTTATAGAGTAGATACAAATTAGACAGGAAGCAATTTGGGGAGAAGGGGGAAATATTGGCAGTCGGGGGATCAGGAAAGTCTCCATGTGTAAGGTAGTTTAAGCTGAGCCTTTTGTCACATCTCCCAACTTTGTGGGGTGGGGGAGGAAGGTGAGGGCAGCAGAGGGGAGGGGAGAGTGAGGCCATGAATATTTATAACAGATTTCTCTCACCAGAGGACACATTAAGTCTTGCAGCATAACCAAACTGAATTACCATGAAATAAACTTTCTTAATTAAACCAATTAAATTTCTTCTCAGTATGTAATTTAGAAACTCTGATAAGCCCTGGTAGAAAAGGTTCATTTTAGCCTTAAGCTAGCCTGGGAAGGAAGGAACATCTGGTCATTGTAAGAAAAGCCTGTTCAGTCCTTGGGCAAAACAGTGGTGAATGGAAGAGCTATCCAGGGTGCTGAAACTATGGGCCTGAGGCTTCCAGAAAGGACACTGAGATTGGCTGACTGAACCTTTCGACTTGTGCATGCTTATGTAGGCTTTGGTCCCTTTTTCTGAATACTAATGTTGTTATATATTTTTTCATGTATCTTCTAGAGATAGAATGTATTAAAATAATGTATTAAATTAGAATGTATTAATACATATGTATATATGCATAAAATTGAATATACAATTAAAATATATTAAGATATATAATAGAATATATTAAAATATGTATATGAACACATGTATGTATATATTATGTGTAGCTGTATACACACATATGTATATATACACACATTTGTGTGTATATATCCCATTTCTATTATGCTTTAAGGTTTTCAAAGCCCTTTCCTTATAACAGAAGAGTCAGAGTGGTAGTGGATAGAAGATTGGACCTGGTGCTAGGAAAATATGAATTATGTGTTACTTCTGATACTTACTAGTTGTGTGACTCTGGCCAAGTCATTTGACCTCTGAGGCTCAGACAACTTTATAAGACTTATCTAGTTATAAATAGCTCATGAATTATCTTCAGTGGAGCAGTATGGTTTCCCATACCAGTGAAATCATAGCTCCTCAACTTCTGTTTCACAACAACCCTGTGAGTTAGGCAGTATAATTGTTATCATACCCAATTTACAGAGACTTGGAGAACTGGTAGAAAGACAATGTGATGAAAGTCTTAGATTTGGGGCCAGAAGAGTTGGGCTCACTTTCTGTCTCTTGTTATGTGAACTTAGATGAGCCTTTTCCCTTCTTTGGGACTCAGTTTCCTTCCTTGTAAAATGAGGAGATTAAGCTGGATGATTTCTAAGGTCTCTCCCAGTTTTGAATCCAGGGACCTTCAATACCAAATGTTTACTCTTCTATCAGTGCTTATGGAGTGTCTATGTCCCAGTCTTATGTACTCCCTTTCCTATTTCTTTATGGGACTTTATGATTATGGGAGCCACTATTAAATCTATGATGTAATTTGACACATATGCCAGCCCAGTGAGGCACACTATGATGGGATTAAGGTTGTAAAGATTTTAAAAAATGTTGGTTAGGATTAAACTTGCTGATTATTGACTTCAGAATTTTGTAAATATGCCTCATAGAAGACATACCTATAATGTCCCTGCTAACCACTTCTCCAACTTCTACTAGGCAGGTAATGCATTGCCCCTCTTCTATGAAGGTGAAAAGCAAGGCCCAGAAAGAGAGGCATGTCTAAGGTTTCAAAGGCCATCAGTGGCAGAGTTGGAACTTGAGACCCCATCTCCTGACTTCACATTTTCTGGATGTTGATGCCCAGTTTCCCTGCTGGGGAAATGCCAGGTTGGGACATAGGGGACAGCAGGACCTGATTCCTGACCTTGTGTAATGATGGCAATAATTCCTGGTCCTTGGAACATTTTACCTCATCTAGTCCTCACAATACTTCCGGTAGACAAGTAGTGCAAATATAATTATTTCGATTTCACAAAGATCAAAAACCCCCATAGCTCAGGAAGTTCAAAGCACTTGTTCAGCTAGTAGACAGCTAGTAACACAATCAGGACTTCTGAGTCTCTCATGACTTTGGCTAGGTCAAACAACCCAACCTGACATTTCCCCAGCAGGGAAGCTGGGCATCAGCATCCAGAAATGAAATTCCAGGAAAAGTCCTTTCAGACTTGTGAGAAGGGCACTAAATTTGGAGTCAGGAGATGGGGTCTCTATGCAGACAAAGAAGGTCACTTTGTCAGGTTTTGCTTAACTGTTTTTCTTTGTTACAGAGGACAGTGAATCAGGAAATGATGGTCATAATGTAAAAACAAACGGCATCAATGAAGCATTTCCAAGCATCAATGACCTTGTCTGTCAGTGTATGCAAAATTCTAACCCCACCTTCTACAGAAAGGAGGGAAACATGTCTCATCATCTGCTCTCCAGGACTGAGACTCTTTATGGCAAGGACACCACTGACACTTGGCAACAACTTAAATCCTATATCTGCAGCATTTTCCTCACAACAGTCCTGAGGGAAATTGAACAAGTATTATTATCTCCTTTTAACAGATGAGGAAATTGAATCTCAGGGAAATGAAGTGAGTTTTTCAAAGTCACAGGTAGGTTCTTTAGGTAGGTCCTAAGAAGCAGAAGTAGAATTTGAATTCAGGTCTCCCGTCTTCATGTTCAGCAAAGTTTCCTCTCCCCTGCACTGCTGCTAGTCCATAAGCTGTCTCCCCTCCCTTGGAGTCTGGGTCAGTTCTGTCCTAATTCCAGATGAGCTGTAGGAAGACAAGTCCCAACATGCTGTAGCCTAAAAGCCTTCACCCCAGTCCATTTCAAGCCCCAAACATGCTGTTTGATCTTGAGTGAGTTGTTGATCTATGCTGTGCATCAATTTCCTTGTTTGTTCACTAATTCCAGTTCTGACAACCCTGTGGATGAATGAGTATCCAAGTATGTGTGAGGTTAAGATGAGATAATTTATGTGAAAAGTCTTCGAGAATATGAACAAACCCCTGTCCAAGGAGAAGGGAAGAAGGGTAGGTGGCTGTGGGAAGCAGCGAGGGTCACAACACTGTGGGGCACTCAGCAGAACTGAGCTCACACAAACACCAGAACACAGAGTTATCTCACACAGCATTTCAAATAGCAGGTTATAGACATGATCTCATTTTGCTTTGAAACAACCGTGTGACCTGGTGCTATTATTACCCCTATCTTACAGATGAGGAAACTGAGGCTCAGAAAGATCTAATGACTTGCCCAGTATCACACAGCTAGTAAGTATCTGAGGAGGGATTCAAATCCAGGTCTTCCTTCCCCCAAGTTCAGGGTTCCATTCTCTGTGCTGCTTGTCTCTTAGTGAGTCAGTACCAGAGGCAAGACAACCCCAGGTTGGTTTGTTTTATAACCCAGCATATTTTCCACTCATCCAAGGTTCTTCTTCCCTTTATTTATCTCCAGGCTTCACTCCTGACTTGGTGACTTTCTCTATCATGTCACAGAAACCTGTCCACCTTGCAAGTTGACTTCACTCATGGATTTCTCACAATGGAATCTTCACCTCTTTGACCTCTTCCTCTGATCAGCTGGTTCCCCTCAGACCTTCCATGTCTTTAATTCCTCTTCAGGCTACACTCCTGACTCACTGGACTTTCTTGACCACCCCCTTCTCAATGACAACCTTCCCTTCCCGTTTTCAGCTCCTTTGTATGTACTATCTTCCCCCCATTAGAATGTAAACTCTTTGAGGGTAAAGAATGTCTCTCTTTTTGTCAGTACTTTTATTCCCAGTACTTAGCACAGTGTGTGGTACAAAGTCAGCATTTAATGAATTCTTGCTGACTATGTGATCTACTCTGAAATCAGTGCCAGGGCCCCCTGAGCCCAGTATTCTGTCTCAATTTGAGTGGCTCAAAGTGGCAATTTGGTGCAGCAGAAAAGAAAATAGCTTTGGAATCTGTGAACCTAGGTTTAAATCTAAACTTTGTCACTAGCTGTGCGACTTCAGTGAATTTTCTTACCATACTCTCTGGGCCCAAGTTTCTTCATCAGCAAAAGGAGATGGTTGATTTGCATTATTAGGCCAGTTCTAGACTCTACGATCCTAGTGGTCAATCGATCAACAAGCATTTATTAGGCATATTCTGGACTCTGGGCTAGAAGTTGGGGATACAGATACAAAAAAGATACAAACGCCCAACTAAGTCTTTTGAGGGTAGGGATTACCTCTTGTGTTTCCTCTGCAGGGAAGCCTAGGGGTTGCTACAGCCCTTATAGGGCTAGGTATACAGAAGGCACTAAATATAGGCTTGTTCTAGGCTGAACTGCTCTTTCCATTCTCTCATCTAGTGGTGACTGACTTCTTTTCCTAGAACTCTTCCACTCCTACCTCCTTTTCTATTTGTTAAAGTCCTTCCTTTCTTCCATCAAGACCTACTGGGATGACTTTCCTTTGGGAAGGATTTTCTGGTCCCTCATCTGCTAGAAGCACCCTCTATCCTAGAATCTGTCAAGTCACTGTGGCCTCTCCTACAATCTTAATCCCATAATAGTGTGCATTCCTATATAGCACTTCAAGCTTTAACAGTTGCCTTTTCCTTTAAACATAAACCACTTTGTAAACCTTAATGCACCATATCAATGTCAGCTATGCTAATTATTATTCATTTCATTCTCATCTAGTTCAATGGAGTTCAGATAGAAATCATTCTGGGACATGCAGTTACCCTGCTAATATTCTTTCACACTTAATGTTCAGTAGACTGTTGCACAGGTGTCTAAAATGATTTTTTTGGCAATTGAATAACAGTATTGGGATAGAAGTTCATCTTTGGTAGGATCACAGGAAATATCTTTGGGACATATCAGTTACTAGAGAGCTTGACAAGGATGATGTCCACTTCATCCTGTTCTTGGATGGTGTTGACTTCTGCTACATTTCTTTTTCATAACAGTTTTTAGTATACTTGGTTTGGACATTTATGAGTATTTGTCATGACTACATCTATTAAAACATTATTTAAAATTTTTTATGGATTTTATGGATAAAGGTGATTGTGGGCAACAATTCTATCTGTGGTCATGTTCCAGTTTCAGGACAGATTAAATTCTCGATTCTATCTTGAGGTCTGTATTTGTAGAGTGGAGATTTGTTATTTGTTCATATTTGGGCTTGGTATATAAGTCTGGCCACATGGTTGTGACCTTCTAGGCATCTGTGAGGTATTGATGTTTGAGACCTGTGATATTTTGCACAGTTTCCACCATTTCCTGCATGATCTATCCTGGTCACTAAACCCGAGCTTCTGAAGGACGGCTTCTTTGTAATTCAGGATATCAATAACTAGCCATCTGCCACTGTCATAATAAACTCCATTTCTACAAACAAATCCCCATGATGCAGCCATTTGTTTAATGCTCTTTGTCAATGTATTGTTGGAGTGTCACTTTTAGAGATGCCACTTTTTGTTGGAGTGTCGCTTTTAGAGATGCCACTTATAGTTGGCCCAAGATCTGTTCTTGGATTTTAGCCCTTTCACAGGCTTCATCCCAAAGTAAGCTAATATTGGTTACTTGCTCAGTGTAGTGGGGGTGGACCTATTGTCACCTTTATTTTTGCTCATCTAAGTGGTATCTGCTCATTCCACAAGTATTTGTACATGTTTTTCACTCCCTTATCATGCATCAATATGCTGGATAATTAGTCCTTTTCCTCCTTTTGACAAAGAAGTATAAGTCTTTATCTGACAACCTTGAGGGGATGAGCCCTGCATTTCATTAATATCATGCACGTTTTGATTGGATACTTCCTAAAGCCATCACCCTCCATTTTACTTTTTCAAAAGACCAGTGTTGTATAGGTCTTAATTTGATAATGACAATTTCTTCAAAACAACCCTGTGACATAACTAGTAAAATTATAATTATACCCATATTATAGATGAGAAAATTGAGGCTAAGGGAGGATAGAGCCAACAAATGGTGAAGGTCATTGGAATCTAGGTCTCCCTGACTCTCAAGTCCAGCTCTCTAGTCACACAGTCATGCTGCCCAGAAGCACACAAAGGGTGGTCATATGGAAGAGGGAAAAGTTTTGTTTGGCTTGGCATTGGAGGGGAAAGAGGTAAATAGGGGGTTGCAGAAGCAGATTCATAGTTAATATAATGCAAAAACTTATCAAAAGCCAGGATTCAACTGGAGGGAGATTTTTTAGATGAAGTCCAACACCTCCATTTTATGGATGAGGAAACTGAGGTCCAGAGGAGCAGATTGCTGACTTTTATGAACTCTGAAACTTTAATGTCCTCTGAAAGCTTAGGTGGGACCATAGTAGATTGCGTTTATGAAATCCAGGAAGTCCATTTTTTGTTTTCTTCTTGTGAGCCTGTTAAATGCCTCACCTTCCTGTGGAAGATCTTAGGCCAGTTAATTATAAAGAGGAAGGAATTACTGAGGGATTAGCATTGGATAAGTACAGAGGATAAGCATGTGGTCTTCACACGGGAGCTGGGTTATACTGTAGAGGAGCTTCTAATTCAGGCACCCCCATCCCAGGTGCCTCCTGACCCCAAGATCTTGGGATTCTGGGATGCTTTCCCTACTCTTATTTATATCACCCCTTTTGGCAGAACTATAATGAAAGTGCACTGATTGGGGTTTTGTCCTGGGGTGGAGAATTGGAGCATGCTCTTTCTGTAAGATAGAAATGATTGGACTTAGCTCCTAATTAGGACTAATTGGTCAAAATAGGAAGCTATGGTGGCAACCACTCAGGCAGCTTCCGCTCTGGCATCACCCCACTCCCTCCAATCAATCAACAAACATTTATGAAGCACCTACTTTGCTTCAGGTCTGTGCTAAGCCCATGCTAGCAGCTTCTCCAGCTGCACTTGAAACTACATTTCATGCCTCTTCCTGAGAACACATTGGACTTCTTGTCTTGAGCACAAACTTGCTTCCTAACTCTGCCTTTCAAGGAACTCACAGATATTCTTAACTGGAGAATGCCTTATTCTCTGGTCATAACCCCTTTTGTGCTGTCCCTTCCTGTTTTCTCACATGCTTCCTGTACCAAGAATTAAGCCTAGGATTCTTCTTCTCTTGGAATCAGGAATCCTTCAAGACCCAGATCTACTGGAAATGACCCTGGAATTGGGATCAGAGTTCGAATTTTCGCTCTGATGCTTATCACTCACATGGTCTTAAGAAAGTCCCTACCCTGCTATGGATTCTGGCTTCTTCCAGAAGTTCCCAAAGTGGGCAATGCCGCTCCCAAGGGGTGCTGGAATGATTCAAGGGTTCAGTAGCAACTCCAGGTGCAATTGGGGGGCATTAAATAAAAATAAGGGGGCAGTGGAAGTAAAAGGAAAGAAGAGAAGAAAATCTTGAAAAAACATTTGTACATGTTTCATCTGTTGTGTAACAGAGTTAAAGTCATAATGATTACATTATTTTCCAATAAACACACAAAATGCAAGTTATAACCAATCAGTTAAGTCCACTGACAGGTCTTAACACAAGCAAGTGTTGGCAGGTGAGCATGTCATGCATTGTAGGGAAGTCCAGCATGTATTGGCAGGAACATGTGAGTGTAATGACTTGTTTATAATACAATATTATGCAGTTACGTGACACAATATGGCATCATTAAAATTTCAATGCAGGAAAAATGTGAATTTACAATAAATTATTACATTTAAGATGCATACTTTAAAAACTTATTTTTAAATTATGCCATTTGAAAAACCATTAAAGGGTTAAAGAAAGTAGATTTCTAGGGGCCTCTGATCTATAATATGAGGTCATTGGACTAGATGATTTCTAAAGTGCTTTCAATTAATTATTTAGTGGAAATTTCTCATGTACAAGGTACTGGATAGGTTCTGAACACACAAAAATGAGACCTCCTCTGACTCCATGGAGCTTATATTTTATGAGGACTAAGATGTACATTCTAGCTTGGTGGCCTTTGAAATAAGCTGCTACCTTCTCTATAAAGTCTTTCCTGATTCTCCCAATCATAAGTGATCTTGCAGTTTTCAGATTCAAAAAGTATAGGATTTGGAGTCATCATTTATTAAGTACCTGCTACATGCCAGACCCAGTGTTAAGTAATAGGAAAATGAAGGAAGGTAAAAACAGTTCCTGTTACCAAGGATCTCACAGTCTAATCAGGAGAGACAACATGAAAACAAGTACTGTACGTATGACAAAACAGGATAGATTGGAGATAATCAACAGAGTGAAGGGACTAGCACTGAAGGAGTTTCAGGAAAGGCTTCATGGAGAAGGTGGACTTTTAGCTGGAATGTGAAAGAAGCCAGGAGGTAGAGAACTCCTTTTTAAACTAAATTTTATTTTATTTTCAGCTCCAGAATCTCTCCCTTCCCCTTTGCTTCTCCATCCACTGACAAGGCAAGAAAAATAAAACCTGGGGCAGCTAGGTGGCAAAGTGAATAGAGCATCGGCCCTGGAGTCAGGAGGACCTGAGTTCAAATCTGGCCTCAGACACTTAATACACTTACTAGCCCTGTGACTTTGGGCAAGCCACTTAACCCCAATTGCCCCTCCAAAAAAAATAAAACCTATTACAAATACATGCAGTCATATAAAACAAAGTCCGCCATATCAAGAAAGGAAGGAAGGAAGGAAGGAAAGAAGGAAAGACATAATTACTGCTTGCTTTAGAATTTCCTTCTCACTTGGTATACCCCTAGGGCCTGAGGTGCCTTCCTTAGGCTGCCCTGGATCTGTGACCCCAAACTGGGTAGTGGGAGATAAATTTGTCATTTGGTACCTTTTCCCATTTCAGTGCCCTAGTTTGGACTTGGGAGTGCCCTGGTATGGGTCTGGGACCTCCTCTTGCCCCAATACAAGCCTCTCTCTATGCTCACATGTACTCATAGCCAGATCTTGTCTCTGGTGTCTACCTAACCCCTTTTTGTCTTCTTGTCCCCACCTGGGCTGAATAAATGCCCTATTGTGACTATTTCTTTCAGAACAGAAAGGAGGAAGAGAGTGTGTGGAGGCCCTAGCACCAGCCCCATAGGAAGACTCAGTTCTGGGAGCCAAGACATTTAATTAGACTTGATGGCTCTTTCCGGTCCCTAATCCAGCCACTTCCATCACCTAGGTGAGCATTAATGTTCTATGTAGGGTAACAGGAAGGATAGGAGAGTTCCAGGTCCTAATCCTGAGATCTCTGAACACTTGGGGCTCATTAACCTAAGGAGTAAGGGTGGGTCAAGGAACCCCAGTGTCATCAGAAGGTTCCAAAAATGATTCTAATTCCACCTGCTTGAGTCTCATAAGCAGACACTGATGGTGCCAACCTAAAACACCTTGACCTGCAATTTGATTTGCAAACCCCAAACCTTTGAATTTTAGGAAGAAATAACTTCCACTTATGTAGTGATTCTTGGTTTACAAAGCACTTCTTTCATAGCAACACTGTGAGGGAAGGAGGCTACCATTATGATCTCGATTTGGCATGTAAAGAGATTGTGGCTCAGAGGGAACATATCTTGCTGAGGGTCACACAGCTCTCAAGCATTGGAGCAGAATTTGAATCCTTGTCTTTCCTGAAGTCAGAGGTCTTTTCATTGAATCATAGATGTAGAGTTGGAAGGGACCTCAGAGGCTCTTAAATCTAAGCCCCTCCTTTTACAAATGAAAAAACACTTTGCCAATTTCATAATTTTTATACTGTGAGAAGCAATTATAAATATCATGACAAGAATTCTGGTCTGAGACCCTAGAAATCTGAGTTCAAATCCTGCCTCATTTTAGGTGCATGACTTTGGCCTTATTCCAATCTCATCACTCTTCTCCCCTAAAACCTTTAGTGACTTTCTATTGCCCATAGGCTAAAACACTTTAGGTCTACCACAATCAGGATCTTAAGCCTATCTTTACAGGCTTGTCTCACAGCCCTCCTTTTCATGCAATCCAGACTCTAGCCCGGATGAATTATTAGCTATCCCTAATAACTTCGTCTTTCTCCCTTTTCTCTCTGTGCACTCCCATAGGCCATTTCTCTAAAGCTTGGAACGCACATCCATCCCATTACTCCCACCACCTAGTACAGTACCTGGTATATAGTAGGGTTTCATAAAGTTTATTGATTAGCCAATTGAAATCTTTTCCCTCTAAGGCTCAGTTTCAGCATCCCTAATCATCTCTTGAAAGTGAACCTTCCCTCCATTAATTTTCCTCGAGCCCCATTTAAATCTATAATCTCAGTCCAATCCCCTAATCTTATAGACAAGGCCTAGAAAAGGCCTAAGTTTGCCCGAGGTCCCGCTGGAAGACCTCGGCCCCATTGCCTTGTGTCAAACTTAGCTAAGGGCAGGGGATCTGCTCTTCTCTCCACATCTTTGCACCTCCCCCCATCTTATATAAAGTTGGTGCATTTAAAATGTTAGTTGAATTAAGCAAGCCACAGAGTTGGCTCCCTCCTTAGGTTTCTTCCCTCAGAATGACTGTTCCCTTACAATGTCAATTCATTTCAGGCCAGCAGTAAATTTTTCCCTACTTGGGAAGATCTGGCATTGACTGGGAGCTGTCCACTGCTAAAGTTCATTAGGAGCAACCCTACTAGCTAGCAAAGCACTTTCTAAATTTTATCTCATTTGATCCTCCCAAAAACCCTGGAAGGGAGGTGCTCTTACCCATTATACAGAAGAGTTAACTGGAAGATTGAGGTTAAGTGACTTGCCCCTGGTCACACAGCTAGTAAGTGTCTGAAGTCACATCTAAACTCAAGTATTCCTGACTCCAGGTCAAGAACTCTACCTATTGTGTTACCTAACAAAGAAGAGGAAGAGTCAGCACCATACTGCTAGGTTAGAGGGCATGGCCCCAGTTGCATGACCCTGGGCAATTAACTTAAGTCTTGAGTTTGTTTCCTCATCTGTAAAATGGATATGAATAGTACCCATCTCACAAGGTTGTTATAAGACTCAAGTGAGAGACTGTCTACAAAGTGTCCCACTAACTCTAGAGGCTCTAGAACTGTCAGGTATTATTATGTATCAATTTACAGATTAACCCTTCCTTCCCTCCTTCCTTCCTTCCCTCCCTCCTTCCTTCCCTTCCTCCTTCCTTCCTTCCCTCCTTCCTTCCCTTCCTCCTTCCTTCCTTCCCTCCTTCCTTCCCTCCCTCCTTCCTTCTCTCTCTCCTTCCTTCCTTCCTTCCTTCCTTCCTTCCTTCCTTCCTTCCTTCCTTCCTTCCTTCCTTCCTTCCTTTTTTCCTTCCTTCCTTTATTCCTTCCTTCCTTCCTCCATCAGAACATTATCCAGAATTCCAACTAAGAAGCCTCAGATGAGTTCATAGATGCTTCACCAAGCCTTCTGAGGTGGTATGTGCTGAGCTATTATAGAGCAAGTCCTGAATTAAACTCTTCCAACACTAGGCAGGTATAAGGAGAAGAAAGCTAGTATCCTCCCTATGGTGAGCCTGCAGTGCAAACCATCCTCTGTGGTGCTCATCCATCACTGTGGCGGTCACTTTTTCAGTTATAAGGGATTGATCCGAGGCTTGGAGGGCCAGGCACATGACTCTCCAGGCAATTCTCAGAACCTAAAATTTGGCAGAGACCCCAGAGGCCATCTAGCCTGCAGAATCAGCAGGATAGGTCATCTCCACACTTGGATAGCCTCTTAGATATATTGTCTCTAGGGTCTAGATGTGGACCTTGTTTCCTGGGGTGGGGGGGGGTTGGGGGGTGATGCAAGATATCATTCTAGTTTCTGGCTGCCTTTCTTAGGGATCCAGAGGCCAGGGTGACACAACAACATCAAGGGAGATGGGAGGGGAAATCTCAAATAGATTAGCTCAGATCTCAGATAGCAGCTTTGCTGCTGTTAAGTTTTCAGGGCCCTTCCTCTAGTATTTACAACTTTGTTTTTCCATGCACTGCACTGGGATCTTTGCAAGGGATGGGCCAGTGAGACAATGCTACACCAGCAATGAATACAGCTCAAAACTGGCTCTTCCTAACCCAGGTATGAATATCATCCTAATCCTTCATTTCCTGTAGCTCTGGCTTAGCTTGAAACTCACTGTTAATGCAGACAGAGCATGGCCTTGCACTCAGAATAAAACTTTGACCATTCTACTCCCACTGGTGCAGATGCCTCTAATGCCACCTCCTTCCCCATGGAGGAACACAGACTGCTAGCTATTACCACATACCTATCTCCTCAGGAGTGAGTAGCCTCAAAGTGGAGGATGTGGGCTAGACAGTCAGCAAGCTTTTAGCCAGGTGCCAGGTGATGCATACCAGAGCACAGAGCTAAGCTTAGGACAGACTCCCTTATCTTTACCTATTGCATTCCTGCTTTTCCTTCAAAGTCCAAACCAAAGGTCGTCGGCTATAGGAAGACTTCTCTGATCACCAGCCAGACCTTGGTCAGTAGCACTCTTACCCTTCTGATCTCCCAAAGCACTTTTTGTTGTGTCTCTAATGTATTTATTGTGTAATATTATGTGTTTCAGTTAACTATGTTTGTGTCTTGTTCCACTGTTAGCATGTGAGCTCCATGAGGGTAGACTGTGTCTTAGCTATACTTTGTCTCTTCTCCATCACCAAGTCTGGAGTCCAGTATCCAGCAGCATCTTAATATGGAGGTATATGGTATGGAGCTTGACAGCCACAGGTATATCCAAAGGCAATTTCACCCTAGAGGGCTGAGGGTTGTTTGCAGAGCATATAGCAGGGGATCTGAAAACAATGGCTCCAGTGATTCCACTGATTCCTGGCATTCCAGAGACATTCAGCAGCAGCAATGACATTTGGATATGTGGTTATGAGCACAAGACAGACAGGAGAGCAGTTCACTCATGTCATGCAGCTACAGTGGCTCGAAAGGTCAAAGAATGGAAGAATGTCATAGTTTGGTGTGACCTCCCCCATGAACAAGTCTGAAGCCTTCTACTGAGGGGAAAATCCCCCTCCTGGCTTCCAGTTCCATCTCTAGGAATATATTTTCCTTTATATTGAGCCTAAATGTTCCTGCTTGCATATCCCCCTCTTCCTCATTGTTCCTGGTTCTGTCCTCAGGAGTCAAGCAGAAAAGTCTAGTCCCTCTTTCACATGACAGTCCTCTAAATACTTAAAGGCAGCTATCTTGTACCACATCTCTTTTCCAGTCTAATGCCCCTAGATCTTTCAACCAATCCTCAAATGCACCACAGGGGAATGGGAACACAGTATCTCCCAGCTCTACAATGAAGATGTTTCAAATGACCTCTCTGGTTTCTCAGGGAGGGTGGACAAATGGACAAATCATCTTGAGGGCCCTTTACCATCCTGGCTACCCTCCTTTGGGTGTGCTTCAATTCATCAATGTTCTTCCTAAAATGGGATGCCCAATACAGAATACAAGACTCCAGATACAGTCTGATCAGGACCAAGGACAGCAGAATAGCCACCTCCCCAGTCTCAGAAGGTATGCTTCTCTTAATACAATCCAAGACCATGTTTTTTTCCTTGCCTGTTACATCCATCCCACTACTGACTCCTTTTGAGTTGGTGGTGCCTACTCCAAACTCCAGTCTCTCTCTCTCTCTCTCTCTCTCTCTCTCTCTCTCTCTCTCTCTCTCTCTCTCTCTCTCTCTCTCTCTCTCTCCCATTCCCTGTGGAAAGTTTGAGTATGGAATTTGCCAGCACTGAATTCACCTTCGATGTAAGAGTGAACACCCACATACTTGGCAATCTTCTCCTTGTGTGAATAAATTCAAGCTGAGGCCCCCAGGGTTTAGCTAGAGGCAGTATGGTACACTGGAAAGAATACAGGCTTTGTAGTCAGAGGAGTCATAGTTTCAAGCCACTTGCAACCTGTGAACAAACCATTTATAATCTCTGACCCTCAGTTTCCTCAATTGTAAATTCAAATGTTGGACTCTAAACCTATGATCTGGAAGGGACCTTAGAAGCCATCTGGTCCATCCCCTTATTTTACAAATGATGAACTGAGTCCCAGAAAGATTAAATGTCCAGGTCATACAGGTAGTAAGGAGTCAGGCCTCCTGACCCAAAATCCTGTGCTGTTTACACTCTACTTTCCAGTTACAAATCCATGATGCCATGAATTCTCAGGGACCTGACACTCTATTTGCTTTTCTAAGACTTCTCCCAGCTCTGGTCTTCTTTGTTCTAAGGGCCCTCCCAACTCTGACACTCCCTGTTTTAAAGCCCCTCCTAGTCCTGAAATTCTGTTATCCCACCACTCATTTTAGCTTGGAGCAGAGAACAATAGCAGTTTACATTTCTCTATCTTTTTTGGGGTCACCAAGGGTTTTTCTCAAGCCAGTCCTTTGAGGTATCTTGTGCAAATATTGTCCCTACTTTTATTGGCAGAGCTGGGACCTGAGTTCAGGTCATCTCACTGTAGGCCAGAGTCCCACAGAGAAGTGAGAGCACAATTGTTGTACAATGCAGATGCTACAGATGACCCCTCTGGCTTCTCACAGAAGGGGGACATATGGCCCGAATCAAGTATGTCACCAACAGCCTCCCACAACTTCCTGGGACTTTCATTCTCTGACTGATAATCATTGGCCCTGAGGAGCAATAATCAGCTGTGTTATGTGAGGATTGGGGTGTACATCAAAAGCATCAGCTCAATGGGACAGCAGAACATGGTGTTAAGCTCTGGAGGACAGTCAGGCTTATAGTCCCTCAGAGGAGAAAGAAACATTGTGGTTTGGGGTAGTCCAGGAAATCTGCATGGAGGAGGAGAGGGAAATTGAGCTGGCTAAAATTCAGAAGCTGAAAAGGGGAGAAAGACATCAGAGGTGGAGGAAATAGAGTGAACAAAAGAAAGGAGACAAGAACAGCCATGAAGAAGACCCCTTGGAGAGCAATCAGGCTACAGAAGAATAGAAAGATGATGGGAAGAGGGGGGGTGAGGTCAGGCAGGCTAAGGGTGGGGCTAACGGAGGCAAGAAAAATCTTGGGATCACAGTATCAGGGATTTGAGGCTGGAAGGGAACCAGAGCTCGAGATAATAAGTGATTGGCTCAAAGCCACTTACGTGAGGAACAACAGAACCAAGATCCAAACCCAGATCCTCTCAGTACAAGTCCAGTGCTTTCCCTCCTAGGCCAAGCTGCTTTTCTGATTTAGAGCATAGCAGGTTATAAAGCAGAATGTAGGATGTGGAAGCCGAACAGGGCTTCAGTAACCATCTAGTCTGCCCTTGTATGGGAGAATGATGAATGCTGGGACATAGAACGCTAGAACAAAGAAAGTTAGGCACAGATTACTAGAACAATGAATTCTAGAACCTCAGTTATTGTTTACCACCCCCCTGCTTGCTCTTCATCCTCCCTCTCTTTCTCTAACCAAAGCCCAAGCTGCTCTCATTAATTCTTCATGCTAATAGCATCATCATCTAAATAAAAGATTATGGTTTTCAATTAGGTAATCTCAGGGCTGGGGGCTGTTTCCCTTGGAGGTTAGCAGCCAGCTGTCCTCAGCAGCATCCCAACCCTCCGGATGCTTCTGGCGAGACACTGTCCAGACGTGGTCACATCTCCCAAACAGGAGGCAAGGCCCCCATTTCCCTCATCTCTTTTCCTTGGGAGGGAGCCTAGATGGGAAGGCAGGAGGCCTGGGTTCAAGCCTGTAGCTCTGCCTTTCACTCACTATGTGATCTTGGACAAAGATCCCTTCTTCTCTCTGGGCCTTAGTTTCTTCCTTTGTAAATTAAGAAAGTAGGACTTTGTTATACTTGGCAGCTCGGGCATTCTATGACCAAAGGTCACAGGAGCAATAAATCATCAGTGTTACTTCCTGGCCATTTCCAAACCAGACTGTTTCCAACTGGGCCATCCTCCTCCCACTTCTCTATGTTGTCTTCCTCCATCAGAATGTATGCTCTTTGGGGTGGCTAGGTGGTGCAGTGAATAGAGCACTGGCCCTGAATCAGGAGGACCTGAGTTCAAATCCATCCTCAGACACTTAGCACAAAACTAGTTGTGTGACCTTGGTCAAGTCACTTAACCCCAATTGCCCTGCCTTCTCCCCTCAAAAAAACAAACAAACCATAAGCTCTTTGAGGGCAGACACTATCTTGCTTGCTTAGCATTTAGCACAGTGCTTAGCACATACTAAGCACTGGATAAATTATTTTTTATTCATTCATTCAAGGATCATAAATTATAGCGCTGGGAGAGACCTTAGACATGATTTTATTCAACCCCATCGAAGGTCACATCAAAGACAACATAGCTGTTGTTCAGTCGTGTCTGATTCTTTGTGATTTCTTGGCAGAGACACTGGAGTTGTTCACCATTTCCTTCTCCAGCTCATTTTATAGGTGATGAAATAGAGGCAAACAGGCTCAAGTGACTTGCCCAGGATTACACAGTTAGTGTCTGAGGCCAGACTTGAACTCAGGTCTTCCTGACTCCAGGGCTGGCGTTCTGTTCACTGAGCCTCCTAGCTCCTCCTGACAATATCAGACCCAGGACTAGAACCCAGGTCTCCAGACTCCTAGCCACTGTGCTGTTTACTCCATTCTCTTCCCTTCATTCACTATTAACCAGCCCTAGATTGAGAGCACTTTTATTTTTTAAATTTTTCAGAGCATGAACAGTTTTATTTATAATTTAATAGAAACAAAGAGATCTCACACTTGAGCTTGTTGATTCTACCTTACCCATGTACAGTCCTCCCCCCCCCGACCCCAGACCTATATAGTATCAGTGACTAGCAGTATTTCCTTAAGCAGTTTCCATCAGGAGATGGGCAAGGTTGGCTCCTTTGTATCAACTGAAGATGCTTTTCAAATAAAATTTACTATTGTAGAAGGTGTCCAGGCATTCTACAATAACAACAATCTTTCAATGTTTATCTTAGCTTTTTTTAAAAGGAAATCTGTAACGAATAGCCCATTCTCTCTGAGAGTCACATTGTGGAACAAGTAGGTAAAGAAGTCCACTGGTTAGTTAGGAAGGGGTCTAGCCTGATGGTGCTGGAGAGAGCATGGGAAAAACTTGCCAACTAGGGAGCTCCCACCTTGCTGGCATTTTAAGGTTAACAAAGCAAGCTCCTTAATGCAAATCTCGAGAGGAAAAAAGGGCAAATGCTATTATACCCATTCTAGAGATGAAGAGAGTGAGGACCAGATACTGGGAAGCAACTTGTAGGACTTAGAGCTGGAAGGAACTTCAGATATCCCTTAGTCAACACCATCATTTTTCAGAGGAGGAAACAGGTTTAGATGGGGTAGAAGTGACTTAATCAAGGTCATATAAGGAGTGGGGAGAAGAACTCGAGTCCCAACCAAGGTCCTCTCATTCTAACTCCAGTGATCTTTCCATTGCACAGGCTTCTATAGTTCTCTGGATCTTCATTCACTCATTCACTCACTCATTCACTCATCCATGCATTCCTCCATTAATTCATTCACTCATTCAACCAATCAAAATATAAGTCTTGTTGATTCTCTCTTGTTGGCCTAACCTGGAAGGTGGGTTGACTGTGGGAAGCCAAAGGAGGCAAAGTCATGGTCTCTGCTCTTGGGAAGCTTCTGGTTTGGTTGGAGAAATAGGAAACATATGTTAAGGACCTATATCAGATGGGATAGAATTCAGGGCTAAGTAAAATGGCATAGACCACTTAACTCCTCTGAGCCTCAGTTTCCTCATCTGTAAATAGGGGCTTTTATTGGACAGCCCTGAGGCTTCCTTCCCTGTCTAAATCTGTGATCCTGAATCACTTAGCCTCTCTGAGCCTCAGTTTCCTCATCCGTAACATGAGAAGGCTGGACTGGATTGTCTCTAGAGTCACCTCCAGATTTCTCTATGATATTTTTATCCTAGGACAGCCAGAGCTGCAGAGCACTGAAGGGTGATATTTCTACAGAGTGCATCGTGGGGGGCTAGACTGGTCAGGGAAGGCTCCTTGTGATTGGTAGGGTTTCTAATGGGCCTTGAAGATAGGTAGAATTTGAAAGAGGGAAGGAGAGGAGGGAAACCACTTCTTGCATGTTCCTGTGTCTCCCTGGCTGGCTTCCTTTTAGGAAGCTGATGGGAATGTGTCATTGCAAGGTGTAGCCATCTCAGCATCCCAGACCAGAAGCCTGGGGAGGGCCTTTGGAAGCATCGGTCCAGCCTTTGCCTCAATAGGAGTCCCTTTTCCAGCATAACCAGGAGGTGGTCCTCCAGTCTCTGCTCGAAGACCTTAGTAACAGACCCACCACTTCTGGAGGATCCTGTGTAGCTTTTGGGCAGCTCTCAGTCTGGGGAGGATTTTCTTTACTTTGAATAGAAAATTGCTTCTTTGAAATTTCCACACTCTGCTCCTGGTTCTGTCCTCTGGGGCCAGGCAGAGCAAGCCTATTCCCTTTTACCCATGACAGCCCTTCAAGTTCTTGTAGACAGCTGTCACTGCACTCCCCCCTCTCCCAGTCCTCTCTTCTGCAGCCTAAATGTCCACAATTCCTTTAACTAATCCTCACTTGGTTTGGCTTGTGGTCCTCTCATTCTGTTCTCTCCCTCCGTAAGCTCTCTACCCTGTCCAAATGATCAGCTTCCTAAAATGTGGCAACCTTTTTCCTTAGAAGAGGAAAGAGCACCTTCTTCCCTAAGTGGTTGGACCAAACCAGAGGATGGTGGGACTCTCACCTTCCCAGACCTGGACACTGCCTCTTTGAATGCCGATCACAGAGCTGAATGGGGCATTAGAGACTATTACTTCCCATTACTACATAAAGGAGAAAGATGAGTCTGGGACCATGGGGGAACGACTTGCTCAAAGTCATACACTCAGTTAACAAGAGAGCAACAAAGGACCTGAATTCTTTGTTGTTTGGTAATTTCAGGTGGGTCTGACTCTTCATGACCCAATTTGGGGTTTTCTTGGCAAAGATACTGGAGTGGTTTGCCATTTCCTTCTCCAGCTCATTTGACAGATGAAGAAACTGAGGCAAACAGGGTCAAGAGACTTAATCAGGGTCACACAGTAAGTGTCTGAGGTGGGATTTGAACTCAGGAAGATGAATCTCCCTGACTCCAGGCATGGTACTCTGTGCACTATGGCGCCCCCTAGCTGCTAACTTGAATTCTAGCTCTGTATAAAGTAGTAGGCTGTTTGGAGTCAGGAAAAACATGGTTTCAGTCAATCATCTAAGCAACAAGCATTTCTTAGGGTCCTCCTGTGTGCTAAGCAGTGTTCTGGGAGCTGAAGAAACAAAGACAAATGGAACAACACCTGCTCTCAAGAAGGGAAAGATCTTTGACATTTACTAGCTGTATGACCCTGGACAAATCACAACTTCTCAACACCTCAGTCTTCCTGCCTGTAAAATGGAGAAAGCAATACTTGCAGCACTAAATGAGAGAGATATTTAAAGTGCTTTGAAAAACTTAAAGTTCTGTATAAAGATCATCATCATCATCATCAATGATTTAACCTCATGGGCCTCAGTTTCCTCCTCAGTAAGAAGAGACTCTCGGACCAGAAGGTGTCACATCTCACAGTCTCTTGATTCCTCCCTCTCTGCCCAGGGCTCATCCTGCCAGGGAATGCTGAAACCAAACAGCCCCTCCTGCTGAGATATTGAACAGACTCATTTCAAACCCCTTTCAATCCCCTGCCTGCTGGCGCCAGGGCTTTGGCCTGAGGGGGACTCCCAGATGTGGCTCCCAGATGTGACCCTGGTACAGAAGGCAGCTTCCTGAATCTCCCCTTATCCCCCTTCCCTTCTGTCAGCCTCTCTCTCTCTCTCTCAACAAGAAAGAACTCCAGCCAACCCTTTAGCTGGGACCCAGGAGGAAGGGGCCTCTTCCATCAGCCTCCAAGGACTTTAATAATTCACACCATCCCTTTCCCCTCTCCCTCCTGAGCAGCCAATTAGTGCCAGGACAGTCATAATGTTTCCTTCTGGATCTCTCTCTCTCTCTCTCTCTCTCTCTCTCTCTCTCTC
>NW_027185852.1:25756728-25767879 GCF_028583685.1 Petaurus breviceps papuanus
GGAAGGATTAGGGCACCCATGGTTCTTGGGGCTCTTTGGCTTGGCCAATGTAGGGAGTGGACAGCAGCTCTTAGAGACATTTGCTCCTTTGGGGATGGCTGCATTGGACATGGAATTTGGCCCATTAGTTATTTAATGTCACAAATAATGACCAGAAGCCTCCTAGAACTTCAGCTGGAAGGCAAGATAAGTTTAGTATGGAGGGGATTCTGGGACATCTGATGTAGAAGGAACCTCAGAGGTTATCCAGTCCAATCTGAACCTGAACAGGAATGTCCTCTACTCACACCCACTGGGTGGTCAGAACCAGAGAAACACAGGTTCTTAAGATTCAGAGTGGGTCTCAGACACTATAAAATCAAATCAGAGGAGGAAACTGAAGCCCACAGAGGTGAAAGGTCACAGATATAAACTTTTGAATATGGGAGATGAAGAAGAGAGAGGGGACAATCTCTCACCTGGACTTGTCCATTTCTCCACAGAAAACATTTCTTGGATTTGACCTTGCTTCTCTATTCCCAAAGCCATTTTATAGATGAGGAAACTGAGGTTCAGAGAGGCTAAGTAATTTAGGATCCTACTTTTAGAACTGGAAAGGACCTCAGAAGCCATTTGGCACTAATTCCACCTTAAAACATGACAGTTTAAGAAAATCCAGGTGAGTTTGTTCTCGCCTATTTACATATCACTGTCTACTCTGGAATGGGACTAAGTGTGGAGGACCCTCAGCTCTGGGGTCCTGCAGGCTTTCAGTACCCCAGAATCAGAGAATCTCAGATGTGGAGGGGACCTGAGAATCGACTAGCCCCTTCCCCTGTGCTTGAAAGATAAGCTTCCCTGCAAGAACTCAAGTGACGGGGGACTCATTACCTCCTGAAGCCTGACATTAAACCTAATCCTGCCTCTTTTCAGTTTTCTCCCCTTGCTCCTTCTGCTTTCTGGGACCAACCAGAACAAGTCTCACCCCCCTTTAATGGGATGGACCTTGAACTATTGAAGACAGCCATCTTGTCGCCTCAACCCCCAAACCTCACCCAAAGCTTTCTCTCCTCTAGACAAAACCTCCTAAGTTCTCTTAAATGATCCTCATACAAGATGATCTGGAGCCATTCTGGTGCCCCTTCCATTAGAATGTAAACTCCCTGAGGGAAGGGGCTGTGTTTTGAGTCTTTTTTATCTCCAGCACTTAGTACCATATTTGGTATATAGTATGTACTTGATAGAGGTTTATTGCCTATTGACAGACCCTCCTCTGGACACTCATCAGTTCTCAATGTCTTTTTAAAAATGTGACATTCAGAATGGAGAACTCCTCCCCAGAGATGTCAACCAACCAGGACAGAGGACAGAGGGATGGCCACTTTTCGTGTATAGGACTCTGACTCTCCTAAAGCAGTCTAAGATCATTTCAGCCTCTTGTTCTCCACGTCGAGCTCCTAGTAGCTTGCAGTCCACTAGGACCCCCAGAATTTTTTAAAGCTATGCTTCAGTCTAGACACCCATCCTGTTTGTGAGGTTGACTTTCTTTGGCAGGGCGGGGGACTCAAATATAGGACTTTATATTCATCCCTAATAATTTCAACTTGTTAGATTTGACCAAATTTCAGGACATAGGGAAATTTTTGGATCCTGATTCTATCATCCAACATCTTAAATACCTCTCCTAACCTTGGATCATCTGAAAACTTGATAGACGTGTCTCTATACTTTTATCTAAGTAGCTGATAAAGCATTGAGCAGCATGAAACTTCAGTATAGATCCCCGGGCTATGCTGCTATAGACCTCCTTCCAAGCTGGCATCAAAGATAGCTATCACTTAGACAATTCTATAAGGTTTGCAAAGCACTTTGCACATGTCCTCTCATTTGATCCTCACAACAACCCTATGAGGTAGCTGCTTTTATCATCCCCATTTTACAGATTAGGAAACTGAGGCTGAAAGGGGTTAAGTGACTCTCCCAGAGTCACATAGTTAATAAGTGTCCAAGGCAGGATTTAAACTCAGGTCTTCCTGACTCCAAGTTCAGCATTATATCCATGACTAGCTGTCTAATGACATCATTAGTTTCACATGACTTTCACTTATGCTGTCTATGCTCCAGCCAAACTGGCCTATTTGCTGTTGTCTGGACGAGATATTCCATTTTTTTTTTTTATTTTTGGAAGGGGGACGGCAAGACAATTGGTGTAAAGTGACTTGCCCAAGGTCACACAGCTATTTAGTGTGTCAAGTGTCTGGGGTTGGATTTGAATTCAGGTTCTCCTGACTCCAGGGCTGGTGCTCTATTCACTGCACCACCTAGCTGCCCCAAGAGACATTCCATTTCTTGACTCCATATCTTTGCAATGGCTGTTCCCTGTGTCCAGAATGCTCTCACTTCTGACCCTTGGAATCCCTATCTTCCTATGCATTCTGCTCAAGTCTACCAAATATGTCTCTATGGCCCTTTGGGTGACCTGTAACATTATATTCTTCATAGAATGTGATATTTCATGGCTCCCAGTCTTATGGCATAACCAGTAAAATATGAGTCTTTTGTTTTAAGGAAAATCTCAGAACTGTTAAAAGTGGCATATAGTTTTCCAAATACAATCCAGCCTACATCCTTCCCATCCAATTCTGGGCCCAGTGCGCTATTCACCACTTGTTCTATGTATACATGGACCAGATATCCAGATACAGATAATGGTTGTATCCAACTACATAGAAAAATGTGATCAATAGACATTCTTCCTCGATCCATTTGGTTTTTCCTGTGTATAGTCATGCTGATCTCTCTGGAGGGATAATTCATTTCACCTAAAAGGCTCTGCAGTGTGCATGGATTTGATTCAAACAGAACAAGATTGTCCACAAACAAACACATCTAAGCCAGATGTTCTTAACCTTTTCATGAGACCCCTTTGAATGCCTAGTGAAGTCTCTGGAACTTTTCCCCAAATTTTTTTTTGTAAATAATCATAATTTAAGGAAATTTTAAATTTCAGTTAGAAGTTAGTGAAACTGAATATAGAATTTTCCCCATTCAAGTTCATAAACTCCCTGAAATATGTCCATGAGGACCCCAAAATAAGAACCTCTGATCTAAGGTACCCCTCCATCTATAGTAAATACTTCTACAATCTCTGTGTTGGACATCCTCCCTGAGAGTTGTGAATGCCTTTGTTGAACATATGTCTCTGTTTTATTCCTTGCTTCATATGAATAATCAGAGGCCATTAAACAAAGTTATTTCTTCAATTTCCATATTTCAAGTAATGTTATATGATTTCCAACATGGTACCACTTGCCAAAGCTTTCCTGTGAGCTTGCCAGGCTTAGATACATGCCATAATAAATCATCATGGGCAAGAGAAGGGGAGGAGAAGAATATTGCAAACCAGGTACGAACGTCATTGAAAAAGTTGAGAAAAGCACCTAGAGACTGGTAGATGGCAGCAATAGGAGGGGGTGAGAATGGTACAAGTGTATTTGATGGACCTTAAATGAGAAGAGGTCCCTGACTGATGGTCTTAGAGCACTGGGATAGAAGAGGTATTGGAGAGCAGAGATTGTCCACCTGTGACTGGGAAGGAGAAGATGGGGCTGACAGGAAATTACAAGGGAGTGGGGCATACTGAAGGGGGAAGCCAACTTTCCATTAAAGTGAAGAGGGATGGGGATGCTGGCCTAAATGGTCAAAAGTACAGGGGAATTTGTTGAGAATAGTTATATGGATTATAAGTGGCCTTATCAAACGGGCTAGGGGATAGGTGAGCTAGACTTCAGTGGGAGAGGGAGTGATTAAAAAGGTAGTGGGATTTTGGAAGGAGAGCAAGTGAGGATCTAAATTCTTGAGACTGGGTCTTGAGACTGACATTGGATCACTGGGATCAGGGAGCCAGGAGGAGGGGAGCTAGAGGGGTGGTCTGCTTCTCCAGCAGAACTCAAAGAAGAGAGGAGCTGTTTATTTGCCCCAAAACTCTTGATGGAATTTGGAATTCTGGTGTTTTGGAGTCTGTCCTCCCTTAGTTCAGGTAGGCCACTGGTCTCTGTTAGTACTTTGGGACTTCTAAAGTAGAATTAGGAAAGAAGAGGGATGGCAAAAGGCCTGCTAAAGTCTCTTTCTAGGTAATTACAATATTCTATGTTCTAAAGTCCCTTCCAAGTCTGACATTCCATGGTCTCTTTGTTTCAAGGTTTCCCCCAGCTTCAAAATCCCATGTTCTATGACTTAGGGTTATTCCAAGCTCTGAAATTCTATGCTCAGTGCTCTAAGTTCCCTCCCAGTTTTAACATTCTATGTTTTTTTTTAAATTAAATTAAATTTTTATCATCAAAAAAGAAATATATGTATCTCTCTATCTTTATATCTCTCTCTTTGTCTGTCTGTCTTTTACTGTACTCTGAGTCCCTCACCTCTTTGTCAGGAAATAGAAAGCATGTTTTATCATTAATCCTTTGGATTAATGGTTTATCATTATCATTATTATTATTTTTGCTTTTTGGAGGGCAATTAAGTAACTTGCCCAAGGTCACATGGCTAGTTTTGTGTGTGTGTGTGTGTGTGTGTGTGTGTGTGTGTGTGTGAAGTGTCTGAGGCTGAATCTGAATTCAGGTCCTTCTGACTCCAGGACTGGCGCTCTACTCACTATGCCACCTAGCTGCCCCTAATGATTTATCATTATGCTGATCAGAGTTCCTAAGTCTTCAAGTTGCTTGTCTTTACAATATTGTTGTCATTGTACAAATTGTTCTCTGGCTTTGTTCATTTCAATCTGTATCAGTTCACACAAGTCTTCCTAGGTTTCTCTGAAACTGTTGTCTTCATCATTTCTTAAAGCAAAATAATATTCCATCACATTCATATAGCATAACTTGTTCAGTCATTCTCCAATAGACGGGGACCCCTCAGATTCTCCTTATTTGCCACCTCAAAAGAGCTGTAAATATTTTTACATCCTTTGTTAGAGCTTGCTTTGCTTAGGACTAATTCATCCCTTAATCTACCCTCTCTCTAGTTCTCTTTCCTCCCTAATCCCCTTTATCTCTTATTTCCCTGTTGAGTAAAATGTATTTCTGTGTCCAACTTGTATGTTTGTGAGGTTAAAATATCAGCTGTTTCTCCCACCATTTCCTCCTTGTTTCTATAGACTTCTACACAAACATACTTATTATTGCATACCTTGTTTACAGGAAATAATTTCCACTAATCTTCCTTTCCCTCTCCTGTCCCCAACCCCCATGTATTCCTCTTTTTTTCTCTTTCTATTCTCAAGATCATCAAGACATAGCAATACCACTACCAGGAGTTGTCCAATTAAACTGCTTCTATGATTTCTAAATGATAGTGCTCCAAAGGGATACATGTCTCGTATTTAAATACAAGCAGTTTGTCTTTGTTTAGTCTCTTATGATTGTTTATTTGTGTTTACTTTTTTATGTTTCTTTTAGCTATTGTGGGATAAGAATTCATTTTTTTCCCTTCTAGGATTATACTCAGTTTTGTTGGGAAAGATATTTTGGTTGTAAGCCCATATCATTTGCCTTCTAGAATATCATATTCAAGTTCTTTGATCCTTTATAGTGGCGGTTGCTAAATTTGTGAATGATTCTGATTGTTGCTTCTTAGTACTTGAATTCCTTCTTTCTGGTTGCTTGCAGTATTTTTTCCCCCTTTGACCTAGAAACTCTTGAGTTTTGGCTATAAACTTCCTAGAGTTTTCATATTGGTATTTCTTTCAGGAAGTGACCAATAGATTCTGTTTCCACTTAGTACTTTAGTTTCAGAGATTTAGACAGTTTTTTTTTTTTTACAATTTCTTGAAATATGATGTCTAGGCTCTTTTTTTTTGGTCATGACATTCATGTAGCACAATGATTCTTAAATAATCTCTCCTCAACCTGTTTTCTAAGTCAACTGTTTTTACTAGGAGGTTCCTTACATTTCCTTCTATTTTTCAGTCTTTTGACTTTATTTTAATATTTCGGGTTTGGTTCATTATAATATTGGGGGAGTTTGTTGCTTGGGTAAGGTTTTGGCAATCTCTTGTGCCAGACTGTTAATCCACTCTCTAATTCTTTATTCCCAAACTCTTTTCCAATCTTTTCCCTCTAGCATTCTCATTTCATTGATGAAAGAGAATCTTTTAAAAACTTTTTTCATCGCTTCCAGGAATTAGAGTTGAAATTGTTCCCAAGCTGATTTGTAGATGTTTCGGAATTATCTGCTTCTTTTGGGTGTGTGTCTTAAATGTCTTTGTCACCCTAAGAGCTTTTTTTTGGGTGGGTGGGATTCTTTTGGCGTTTTTTGTTCGTTTTTTTGGATCATTCTTCCAGTCTATTTCCTGATCTCAAACTTGATGTTAGAGCTAACTTCTGGAGGGAAGGTCTGTTGTTTCCTTGGGGGGTGTTGTTCCAGGGCCAACTTAGGTCAGATGTCTCTAAGCTCCCAGAGCGGTGTGATCCAGGGCACAGTGGGGGGGCAAGCTGTGAACTCCACACGCTCCTGATCTGACTTTGGAGCTCAGCAATAAGAAACTGTGGCTGGACTTGGCCATAATCAAACCTGCTGGTTCAGAGTAATAGAACTGTAGGCTTCCCTTTGGGCTGGGATTCCTGTCATAGTTATTCTCCTACAGGTTCAACCTGGGTTAGAAGTTGGAACTAAGACCCTGCTCTGCTCTTGGGGGGGTCTGAGCCAACACTACTGCTGCTTGCTTGTGAGCTTCCTCCTGGAGGGTGAAACTTGCTTGGCCCACAGGCTAAGGCCTTGGACCACTCCCTACCTTGGAATGCCTCTGTTAGATACAGGTCCCCTACTCAATCAGCCCTAGAGCCGTGACTTAGACCTGTATATGGGCAACAGATCTGTCTGTTGGCCTTTTGTCCCCATATGCGGTACAGGTTTATCCCCAGTATGGGAGTAGTTCTGGGACTCCCTCTTGCCTTGGTGCACAGCCTCTCCCTGAAATGGAGGACTCTGCACTGTGAGGTCTTGGCCAGACTGTTTCCCTATGCTGACCTGGGCTGGAAAAGTGATTCGCAGTGACTTTTTCTTCTATTTCCTAATCCATATTCAATCTGGTGTATTTTCTTGATCTGTTTAGAGGAGCGTGTGTGTGTGTGTGTGTGTGTGTGTGCGTGCGTGTAGAAGCTCACTGTATTTCTGCCTGCTACTCCACCATTTTGTCTCTGCCCTCTCTAACATTCTATGTTCTAAGATCTATTTTAGCTCCAGTATTTTCCCTTCTGTATCCTAGCATCTCTTTAGCTTCAGACTTTCTGTGTTCTATGTTCTAAGGCCTCTCCCAGTTCCAATATTCAAGGTTCAAAATTCTCATCTCTGACATTTTTGTTCTCTGCTCTAAGCCCAGTCCCATCTCTGACATTCTATCTTCTGAGTGTAAAGATGGGGTTGAAATCACCCTGCCCCACTTAGCCTTGATGCTTTTATCAGATGAGAGTACATCTAGACTTCTCACTGGGTGTGACCAAGGCCTGGACACCTCCTTAGGTGTGAGAGGAAAGTTTTTCAAATTTTCTGTGAAACTTGATCAGGACCTATATAAAAACACTGAGCTAGTTGAACTTGTGGATTCAAGCAGGATCTTGAGCCAAGAGAATGTTCCAGCCAAATCCCTGAGGAGGAGCTGCTTTGGTGGGGGTAGGGAGAAGGAAAGCATCTTAGTCTTGGCCTCCTGCCCCAAACCCCTGCTAAGAGAAAGACCTCGTGAGCTTCAAATGGTCTAGAGAATTTGGATCTTCCCATTTTCCCCATAAACATCCTTAGCAGAATCCACAAAACAGTTGACAGAAGTGTTTGCATCAGGAGCCAAGGACTCACTAGATAAAGATTCAATGTTCTTCAACGAGACCAGAAGAAAAAATAAAACCATCCTTATGGGGAACAACTGTGGGATTCTGGCAAAAGGACTTTCAGAAGCTGTTGTCCCTTTGCTACATGTTCTCTAACCTTCAGCCCCCTTCCCCTGTACTATGCATGTTCATGTGGGAGAGTGTCACAGACTTGTGGAAGGATGCTTCATAACACCTGCTCTGACCACACCATTTAATAAGTGTCCTTTTCTAAAAGTCTGGTATATTTTTACATCTATATCCTCTTTTCCTTAAGGTTGGATGACATTGATTTCTACCAGGAAGCACACCGGTGGAGGCTTGTGAGCTACAGCATTAGAAAAACTATTCATTATTGCTCAGGGCTACCTCTCGGTTTTCAGGGGACAAATAGCAACTGAGCTCCGGAGACCCAACTTGTTGGTGCACAAGTTGGGATGAAGACTCCCATGGCCTGTGTGTGCTACCTAAGGTTCCTGCCAGATCTGACATTCTATGTTCTAAAGTCCCTCCAAGCTCTGACATTCTGTATTCTATGTTCTAGGACCCCTTGGAGCTCTGACATTCTGGGATTCTCTGAAAATCTCTTCCTGTTTGAAAGATTCCTATCTTTAAGTAGGAGAGAGTGGAAGTGGTGGGAAAAACAGGGGCGGAATGGTAGGGGAGATGGGGATGGGAGGCAGGAGAACAAGTGTGGGGAGTATGGCTGGCAGGCCCCATCTGACTCTCCCCATCACCAGAGCTGAGCTGTGAGCTGATGTTTCATAAAATAAAAAGAGTCCCTGAATTGAGAAATATGTGTGTCTGCGAGATTGGATTGTGCAGTGAACAGTGTCGGGAGCAAAGCAGCCATACATCACAAGTGTGTCAGGCAGTGGAGGCGGCGGGAGTGCCTGGGGGATGGGCTTGAAGGTGACCTTCTGCAGAGTGGGCCCTACTCAGCAGGTTCTCAGGGCCCCCTAGGCCAGCAGAGGGCTGGACCTTATCCCAACCCCACAATTTTTCTTTGTATTTGAATTTTCCATTTATGATGTGAATGATTGCTATGTTTAGGGAACAGGGGCCCCATGAAAGGCATGTTGGTGCAAAGCTCTTTGTCACTTACAAACCTTGCTGATGTGACTCTGGACATTCTGCGGGCCCCACCAGATGGGCTTCATGGAATTCTAGGATCCTAGCATTTAGAACTGGAGTGCAACTTGGAGCCCGTCAAGCCCCTAATTTTATGCAGGAGGAAACTGATGCCGAGAAGGACAGAGAGAAGACCCAACTCAGGGTCATGCAGCCAGCACCTGTCCCCACTGGGGTAAGAACCCGGGTATCCCGAGTCCCAGATCAGCAAGCATCACTCAGTCCCTGTGCCAGTAGCCAAAGTGAACAGTGGGGAGGTCCTTGGGAGGCATCCATTCTTGAGGGCAGGGAATGTCCAGCAACACAGAATTCTGAGATCTGAGGGCTAGAAGGGACTTCAGCGATAAGCTGGTTGAGTGTTAGCTCTTTGAGGGCAGGGACTGTTGCATTTTTGCTTTCGTTAGGCACCTGGGTGGGTGGAACACTGGAGTTGGAGGCAGGAAGACCTGAGTTAAAATCCTGTCTCAGTCACTTAGTAGTGGTGTGACCCTGGGCTAATTGCTTAACCACTTTCAGCCCCATCTCTAAAATGGGGATAATGATAACACCTTCCTCACAGGCCAAATAACCTTCAAGAGTCAAGATCTAGACCATCAGACAGCCTAAGAAGTCTGTATTTGGAGTCAGGAGAACCTGGGTTTGAATTCTAGCTATTTGTATTTGCTACTTACTAACTGGGTGATCTTGGGAAAGTCACTTAACTTTGCCTGTAACATGGAGGGAGGTTGGACTGGATAATCTCTAAGGCTTTTTCCAGCTCTAGACTTGTGTTTTATGAATCTGTTGTACTAGAAGTTGTATGCTTGTGGATGTCTGTGTAAACTTGCCTGTGTCTCTAGTTGCCAGAGAGAGATAGCTGGACAGTACATGGCTTCCCCTGCCCCATGCTTGTTCTTGTGTGGACCATCCCATCTCAGAGCGTTCTCTATCTGCCAGGTCACAGTAAAGGATAGAGCAAAATGGAGGCATGGGGGTGGGATCCAAAGTCAGAAAGAGAGGGAAGCTCTTGACTGAGGTAAGTGCCAGTTCTGAATCCAGTGGTACAAATGAGCTGTAACATGGTGCAGTTTTTCATAGGGTGATAGTCTTTCTCCCACTGTCCCCAGCAATGTTCCCCTTCTTTGCACATATTGGCTGGCATCTTCCAGAAATTCAGGTTTTAAGGGTTGAAGTCACTGAGGGGTGGGAGTAGGCAGGAAAGCACACTAGAACGGCAAGATGGGAGAAGTGACCCACTGTTCAAATCAGCTCTGTCACTTGCTGACTGTGGGACCCTGGTTAGGTCACCTCCCCTCTCTGGGCCACTCTTTTGTCCTCAGTAAAACGAGGAAAATAATACTAGCCCCTCTTGCCTCACAGCAGTGTTTTAAGCAAAGTGTTCTAATTATCAGTGAAATGCAAGAAGGAGTTATTAATTCACATTGAATTATATTGGACTCAGTTTGAGTCCTACTTCTGTCCTTGCAGACCTTGGGCAACTTCTCTGAACCTCAGGCTCTTCATTTGAAAAAAAAAATGAAGTTGATCCACAAGGTCCCTGCAAACTCTAAATATATAGATGAAAGTACAAAGTACTTGAAGGGCCATTATGTTTGAATAGGAATAATGAGAATTGTAGTATTTAGTTCCGGCATGGGGGAGTGACAGAGAGAAGTGAGAGAAAAGAGAAGAGAGGAAAGGTGTGTGTGTGTGTGTGTGTGTGTGTGTGTGTGTGTGTGTGTGTGTGTGTGACAGAGAGAGAGAGAGAGAGAGAGAGAGAGAGAGAGAGAGAGAGAGAGAGAGAGAGAGAGAGAAGAGAGAGAGAGAAGAGAGAGGTGCTCAGGTTAATAGAGGATTTCCTAATAATTAGACAGTGAGATGGGCTGCCTCCAATGGTATGGAGCTCTTCTTCCTCATTCATTCAGAGACTGAATGGCTACTTGTCAAGGGGGGTTGGGGGGACACTCTTCCATTCCAGGAACAAGTTGGACTAGACCAATGCAATAAACATGCTTTCATTAAGCACTTATTATATACAAGGCACGGTGAGAGTCACTGGTGATATAAAGACAAAACTGAAGGTCCCTGCCCTCAAGGAATTGACAGTCAAGCTGGGAAGACAACATGTACATTTGTGAATATAAAATAATGCAAAACACACACACAGTGATTTTGAGTGGGAGATGCTAACAGCATGGAGTGA
>NW_027185852.1:25767889-25821645 GCF_028583685.1 Petaurus breviceps papuanus
TCATCTTCATCGTCATCATCATCATCATCACCACCACCACCATCATCGTCATCACCACCACCACCATCATCATTATTGTACTGTAAACTTGTTGTCCATTAAAAGATCTCTTCCACAGGAATAACCGTCTGGAGACACCTACCCTGACCTGTGCTTGTGATGTTGATTTTTTGAACCTAAGTATAAGACTTTACATTTTTCTTTTTAACTTCATTTTAACTATTTTGACTCAGAGTTCCAGCCTGTGTGGTTCAGTGCAGAGTGAGCTAAATTTGGAGTCACAGGGCCTGAGTTCAAATTCTGGTTCTATTATGCAATACCTATGTGATTTTGGATTCTCTGGGACTTATTTTGCTCCTCTGTAAAATAAGGATATTGGACTAAGTGACTTCAATATTCCAGAAAGGGTCCTAGGATTATAAAAGAAATGTGATTCTTAGCTTCCCTATACAAGAGGCTTTTTAAAATTCCTTTTATTATCCCTGGCTTTGGGATGATATACTACAAGTGGCACAGCCACAGGTGAATGATATAGGTGGTTCCACTTCAATGACATAAAGTCCTCCCTACCCCCCACCCAATTCACATTACCTGGAGCTGAATGTTTTTCATGTTTGAAAGGCATTTGCTTTAGAATATTCTGAGTTTTTTTTGGTCCTAGTTTCTATGCACATTTGCCTATAAATCTTAGTTCCAGTGGTCACTTCAAATTATGATAAAATGAGAGCTCATAAGCTTTAAAATACTTTGGAAAAGTCTTTTCTTAAAGCTTGGTTCTGTTCATTCAGGCTTTCAGTGACCTAAACACAAATTGTCTCCCACTTCAAGTTTGCTCCAAATATTCTGTCTTTCAAGACCTATTTCAAGTACCTCAGAATCATAGCACCCAAAAGGACCTCAGCAGCTATCTGGTCTGACCAATGCCTTTAAAGGAATCACTACTACAACACACACACACACAAGCACTTCTCCAGGTTCTGACCAAAGACCTCCAAGGATGGAGAGCCTGACATCTCTTGGGGGCAGCCCTTTGAACTCTGGGGTGGCTCTTGTTAGGAAGCTTCTTCTGACATCTGACACACATTGAACCCCTCTTCAACATCCCCTCTGTATTCCTAGTTCTTTCCTTTGGGACCAAGCAGAATTAGTCTTGTCTTCCTTCTACCCATGACAACCTATAAAATCGTTGAAGATGTTCACCATCTGCCTTTCTAGTCTTCTTTTCTTCTGGCTACACATTCCCCATCCCTTCAACTAATTCTCGTGCAGCATGAGTATGTCCTCTTCGAAGTGTGATCCAACTATTCCTAGATCTTCTCCATTCCTCCATGTCCATTTTTCTCTGAAACCACCAAACAGAGGGCCAGGATGACTTAGGGGAAAGACCATTGTCTTTGGAGTAAGTGATCATGGCTTCCAATCCTGCCTCTCGTGATTATTACCTGTCTGATTTGGGATGACACATTTAACTTTTTGGGGAGGTTGGGTTTTTTTTCCCAATGGAATGAGGAGGGTTGGATAGATGACCTCTGAGCTCCCTTACAGGCCAGCCCAGTGCTTATGAGTCTCTCTCACCTGTACCTTAAATAAGTAAATCAGCCCTGGGGAAGAAAGCACTTTGCAAACCCTTAGAAATTGTATTCTTTTTTGTGACCCAAGAGCAGAAACATGAACTTGGGATAGGGCAGAAGGAAGTAGAAGTGCAGTCCCGGGCTACTGAACAGTGAAGGTCACCCCAGTTTGGGTGTGCCCTACTTGGAACATGGCAGCATGTTGGAAAGGCTATATTATTTCTTGGGATATGAGTGCCAGAGAAAGGCTGGGAAGCAAGGCTGAGATAAGAGGACATAGAATCCACTCATTGCAGCCCTGAAATCCTCAAGCCACCATGTTGATCCACTTATGGCCTGATTCCATCTCAGTGTGCCCTTAAAGAAACTGAGTCAAGAAAGGAATTGTCAGGGAATCACAGACTAAGTTAAGCTAGGAGGGCCCTTAGAGCATAGGAAAGGGAATCAGAGCTGGGAGGGCCCTTAAAACTTCGAACATATGCTGTAGAGGAAGAGTACAGGTAACAGCAATCTCTCCCATTTTCTCTAGCACTTCTAAGACCTTAACCAGGGTGAGGAATCTGCAATATCTGAAGATGGCTTGAAGAAACTGGGTATATTTAGCCTGGAGAAGACTCGGGGGGACATGACAGCTGTCTGAAAGTATTTGAAGGGCTGTCATATGAAGGAGGGATTAGACAGTTTCTGTTTGGTCCCAGAAGGCAGAATTGGAATCAATGGGGTTTGGAAGGGGTAGGGGAGAAAGGGGAGTTGTGAAATTTCGGTCTGATGTCAGGAAAAATTTCCTGCCCATGAGAGCTGTTCCCCAGTGGAATGGGCTGCTTGGACAAGTGGTGGCTTCTTTCTCTTTGGATTCCAGCAAAGGCTAAAGGAGTACTTAACTAGGATGTTCTGAGTGGGGATTCCTTTCATGGATGGATTGGAGCAAAGGTCACTTGGGTACTTTCCAGCCCTGTGATCATGTGCTTCTGGGGAGGTCTTCAACCACTTTCCATTCACCTCTGGGCAATGCTTTGAGGTAGGCAATTCGAGTATGGTGATTGCCATTTTACAGAAAAGGAAACTGAGGCCAAGAGAAGTGAAATGTGGTGAAGCTTAGAAGCATTTAAGTTTGGCTTAGAATGCAGGTCTCTGACCCCCAAGGACACAGTCTTCTCATTATGCCCTTCTCTCTGATGCTGACCTTGGAGCAGCTGAACAAATATTACCAAGTGAGATATCTATAAAGCATTTAGTACAGTACCCAGCACATAGTAGGTGCTTGTTCCCTTTCTTTACCCCTCTCCCAACCCCATCTGCCCCATGGCTTATTTAAATCTTACTTCTTCCCCAGCACTGAGCACACAGTAGGCACTTCAGATTGAATTGTTTGAATTTAATGTTTCTTATATGCCTGCTCCTGGGAATGACCTTGACTCTGATGACAGACGGAATGGTGTTCAGACTGTCTTAGTGCAAACTTGGTATCCATGGATTTTTAAAAGTGGTATTCAAGGCAGATTTTAATCTAGTCCCCAAATAAAAGTGAACAACGGGGCTGCACCAGCCTCAAAGTCAAGGTCAAAGGACGAACTCCCACCATGTTTCCGCCATGGATGGCATTCTAATGTCCCTAATGGATGGGGCATTGGGCTTGGAGGCAGAAAGGCCTGTGTTTAATTCTGCCTCAGATACTTACTACTATATGATCCTGGCCAAGTCACTTTATTCCCCTTAGCCTCAGTTTCTTCATTTGTTGAATGGGGGGGGGTGAACTTGATGGCTTCTGACATCCCTTTCAGTTCTAGAGCTGTGAGCCTTGTTTTGGGTTTCGGTTCTGGCTCTAGCAGTACTGGATTTGTGATCCTGCAGACAGAGGGAAAAGTAACTGAGTTGAACCTTTAAAGAAGAGGAAGTTTATACCAGGACAGACCTGAGGTGACCTAAGAGAATGCCCAGGTAGCATAGAAGGAATAAGTATCAGGGCCTGGACTCAAACTCATGTCTCATAGTCCACTTTCCTTTCCAGCCTCAGGTATGTGGCCTGATTTGATTCTAGAGGATGGGAGACCCATGAACTGTGAGAGCATCTCTGGGCCTAAGGGGAAGAGCAGGGGCAGCTTACTGTCCTTCCCTCTGCAGAGGCACACTTTGAATGGATGGTTTGTCTCCGTGTGGCATCCTCTACAGATTGGGAAGGATAAAGGATGGGCTTGCCAATGAACTGCTCAATCTGGTTGCTGGCATCTGGCCCTGACACTTTTGTGCCAGCATGGGACTGGAGGTTGTCAAGGGAGCCAGGCTGGGGGAGGCCCAGCTCTCTGGGTGAGAAGGGAGAAAGCCAGATAAGGCAGGAGGCACCAAGATATGGGCAAGCATGGTTCTTCTCTGTGGGCCTCAATTTCCTGATCTGTAAAATGGAGATAATAATCTCTGCCTTCCCACCTTGAAGGACTACAGTGCATCCTGAGGCCTTGGAAAAGGGGGTGCCATTGTTAATACTAAAGTTCCAGAACCCCTTGTCTCCAAGGTGGGGCAGCAGCTGTGGGGACCCATCTGCTCAGTAAAGACCAGGAAAAGCTACTCAATGACTCGGTTTCCTGCTTTGGGGCAGGCAGCCCAGGGACTGAGGTGAGACAGCCCCCTGGTGCCCCTCCTTCCCTCCCAGTTCAAGTCAACACAGCAGCTGGGACCAGTCAGCAGATCCCAAGCCCTCTGGGAGCTGGTACAGGCTGACAGTCTATTTGTTATTGGAGTAATAAATAAACGAGCCCCTCGTCAGCAGAGGGAAGGAGGGAGGGAAGGAGGGCCTATCATGGATGGACTAGAGCCTGTAAAAGATGAATGTGGCCTTTGGAGCAGACCAATATTTACCAACTTGGAGACCAAGCTGTCAGTCCTGCTCAGGGCCTGTTGGGTCTGAAATCCAAGCAGAAATGGACATTTTTCTTATTTCCTTTCCTCCCCCCCCAATTTTATCCTTCACCCCAGATTTTAACATTGCATTTAGCTAATAAACATGGACTAGAAAGTTCTGGGAGAATGAGTAGGACTGTGTGGGGGAATCAGGGATCATATCACAAAACCTCAAATGAGATTAGCCAAACCCTTAAAATTCAGATAACTCCTAAATCTCAGAGCTTGAAAGGATATTCATAAGACTATGAGCTGGGAGGAAATTTAGGGATCACTTGGTCCATCTTCTTCCTTTTGCAAAGGAGGTAATAGAGAGCCAGAGGCTAGGTGACTTGACTAAGGTCAAGTAAATGGAACAGCCAGGATATAAACTTGGGCCCTCTGACTTGTCAGCCAGGATTCATTCTTCTGTACCATCCCATAGCTAGTCCCAATATTCTACTAATAGACACAGTGCCAGGATGTTCCCACCCCCCTCCCTTCCCAACAATATCTCTCACAAGGATGACACACTCTTATGCAGTCTTTGATTGAACATCTCCAGAGATGGGGACCTTGCTACCTCATGAGAAAGTCTGCCTAACTCCTCTGCTCATGGCCTTTCAATGGCTCCCTAAGACCTCTTGACTAAAGGTCAAATTCCCCTGCCCATCAATCAATGCCTTCTATAATATTCACTGTCATGGTCTCTAGCCATTTCCTTCACTTTCATAAACTGACAATTGATATAGGCAGGTGTATATACCTGCATGAGAACTATACTACAGACCATACCCTGGTAGCTTAACCTCTATCATCCCTGAAAGGTTCAGCCATCTTGATTAGTGACTCCTTTGACTGGACAACTATTTCAAGAAAGCCCTGACCACACTTCACTCCCTCCTCTCTGACCACTTCCTCTGCAGCATTGCTGCCATTCACAAACTCCTTTCTTGCCTTCCTCCCCCTAGTGTGGTAACTATGAACCAGGATCAAATCAACTCTGCAATTGTACCTGGATAGACTGTGTCAATCTGTTTCCACATGGCCCTATTCACCATTTCTGTATCTTTCCAAATCAAGTGTCCTTCCTTGGCCACTACTCCCCTGTCTGTGTTGTCTCTAGAATGTAAGCTCATTGAGGGAAGGGCCTATCTTTGCTTTTATATTTATATCCAAGCATTTAACACATATTAATTAATTACTATCTAGTGCCACCCAGTCTTGTCTCATTTATTCCATACTACAGACCAAAATGGACTAATCTCCATCCTCCGTACATGATCCAGACAATCTTGCAATCATGCTTTTCTCTTGAGGTCTAACCTCAATCCTGCCTCCTTTAGGAAGTCTCCCTGACTACCAATAAGGTCCTTTAGCCACAACACATGTATTTTCATTGTTCAGTGCTGTGCTTGTGATGTAACATTTGTCCATATATATCCCTCTGAGCATGTTTAACCCCCATCCTAGACTCTAAGTTCCATGAGAGTAGTAATTATTTCATTTAAACTTCATATTTTTTCCCCAAGGGAGAACAGAGCTCTGTACATAGTAGAAATTTAAGAAATGTTTATGGAATTGAATTGACAGCCTTGCTTCTGGGAAAGTCCTTCCCAACCCTGATGGTGCCTGACCAGATCCAAGCTGCAGTCTTCACTCTTGCTTGGAAATTGATACAGATCTGGCCAAACTCTCCAGTTATTTCATTTTCCACATTTCTGTACTGGATGTGCCAGAAGTACAACTGAACAGTTGCCTTTTCTTTTTCCTGAAGGGCCAACTGTGGTATAGTGGTAATGGCAAGAAGGCAGAGCAATGAGGAAAACACTGAACCTGGAACCAGGAAGACCCTAGGGCAGGATCCTGCCTCAGACACTTCCTAGCTGTGTGACCCTGGGAAAATCACTTAACCTCAGTCTGCCTCAGTTCCCTCATCTGTAAAATGGGATCAAAATAGTCTTTAACTCCCAAGGTTGTCATGAGAACAAAATGAGAAAATAATCGAAAAGCACATTGCAAACCCTAAAGTGCTTTATAAATTTTGCCAGGATTATTATTATTAATTACTATAATTATTGTGGTGGTAAGAGTCAGAAGACATTGGCTCAGCTCTACCACTTAATAGCCATGTGACCTTGGGCTGGTTGCTTCACCTCTGAATCTTTATTTGGATCTTGGAATGAAGGAGCTATTAGTAAGATTGGAGAGAATACTTTCAATAGAGGGGTTGGCAGGATGCCTGATCAGGCTTAGTAGAGTGACAGGGAGGAAATAGAAACAGGAAGGGCAATCCCAACAACTCCTATGTCTACAGTGGTCTTAGGACCCCTACTTTTCCAGTCCTCTCCATGAACTCTACAATCCAAACAAACTGACCTACTTTGTTTCTCATACGAAATGCTTCATCGACCATCTCCATAGTGTTGCACTGGCCCTGTCCATGGTACCTAGAAATTCTTTTTATCACTTCCACATTTTAGAAGCCCCAGTTTCTCTCAAAACTCAGTTCAATTCCCCAATTGATAAAAGGTCAAGGGATATGAATAGACAGTTTTCAGAAGAAGAAATAAAAGGTATCAATAGTCACATAAAATGCTTTAAACCACTATTGATCAGAGAATGTAAAATAAAACAACTATGTGATACTACCTCACCATATTACCCCCATCAGATTGACTGACATGACAGAAAAGGAAAATGACAGATGCCGAAGGGGATGTGGAAAAATAGGGACACTAATGGAGTTGTGAACTGATCCAACCATTCTGGAGAACAGTTTGGAACTATGCCCAAAAGGCTACAAAATCGTGCATTCCCTTTGATCCAGCAATACCACTACTAGGTCTGTATCCTAAAGAGATTTTTTTAAAAGGAAAAAGATCTATTTGTACAAAAATATTAGTAACAGCTATTTTTGTGGTGGCAAAGAATTGGAAATTGAAAGGATGTCCATCAATAGGGAAATGGTTAAGCAAGTTGTTGGTGTATTGTTGTGATGGAATATTATTGTGTTATAAAAAATGAAAAGCAGGATGATTTCACAAAAACTTGGAAAGTCTTATATGAACTGATGCAAAGTGAAGTGAGCAGAACCAGGAGAACATTGTACACTGTAACAGAAATATTATAATGATGATTAACTGTGAAAGATTTGACTACTCTGATCAAGACAATGATCCAAGGTAATTCTAAGGGATTCATGATGAAAAATGCTATCCACCTCCAGAGACGAAACCGATAAACTCTAAGTGTAGATTGAAGTGTACTTTTTCCACTTTATTTTTCTTGCTTTTTTGTTTGTGATTTCTTTTGCAACATGGCTAACATGGAAAACCATTTTACATAACTTCACATGTAAAATTACCATCATATTGCTTGCTTATTTTTTCTTTTTGGAGGGGGAAGGCAGGGCAATCAGGGTTAAGTGACTTGCCCAAGGTCACATGGCTAGTAAGTATGATCAAGTGTTTGAGGCCAGATTTGAACTCAGGTCCTCCTGACTCCAGGGCCGGTGCTCTATTCACTGTGCCACCTAGCTGCCCCAATACTGTTTGCTTTCTGAAGGGGTGGGGAAAGAGCAGGAGGGAAGGAGAGAACTTGGAACTCAAAATATTAAAAAAAAGAATATTAGAAAAAATGTTAATGTAATTGGGAAATATTTAACAAAATAAATAAAAATATGTTCAAAAATTCAATTCAAGTTAAGTTTTTAACCTTCTGTGTGAAAATTTTTCTGAACCCCATCTCTTCATCTTTTACTGTCCTCCATCCCCAAACTGCCTTGTGTTCATTTTGGATAAATTCTGTTTGTATGTACCCATAATGTTCTAGACACTGTGCTAAGAATCAGAAATACAAAGAAAAATGTTTTTTAAAAAGTCCCTATTCTCAAAAAGCTCACATTCTAATGGGGGTGGGGAGAGGGGGAAGAATACAGCATGCATACACATGAGTATGTATGGTATACATTCAAAATGAACACACGGCTCTTTGGAAAGGGGGTCACTAGGGCCTGGGAGGGCCAGAAACAATTTCACAAAGAAGGCAACACTTGAACTGAGTCTTAAGGGTAACTAGGGATTCTGAGACATAAAGCACATACAGGGGTATGTGTGATGGCCAATAAAAAGACCCAGAGAAGAGAAATGGACATCTCACAGAACTGTATACCTAGATTGAATAGCAGGCAAGGTAAATGTAAGCAGATTAGAAAGTTAGAAAGGTGCCTACATGCAAAAAGCTTTGAGTGCCAAAGAGAAGAGCTTATATTTCATCCTTGGAGCCAAAGGAAGCCACTGGAATTTCTTGAATGGGTCAATGTGGGATGACTAAACCATCACTTTAGGAAAATTACTTTGGTAGCTGAGTGGAAAAAAAGGAATTTTAAAGTGGCTTCTGTGTGCCAGGCACCACGTTAAGCACTTTACAAATATTATCTCATTTGATCTTCAAACAAACTTGGAAAGTGGATGCTATTTTATCTCCATTTTACATTTAAAAAACCTAGGCAGATAAAGGTTTAGTGACTTACCCAGGGCTACACAGTTAGGGAATGTCTGAGGCCTGATTTGAACTCGAGTCTTTCTGACTCCAAGCCCAGCTCTCTATCCATTATATCAACTAACCACTTCCAGGTGGAGGCTAAATTAGAGTGAGGAGAGACTTGAGGCAGAGAGAACAAAAAGGAAACTCTAGTAATCTTCAGGGTAGAGATGATAAGGGCCTGTACCATGATGGTGGCCTTGTGAGGGGACATGAGGGAATGTGTTAGATGAGAGGTCAATAGAACAAGATTTGGTAACTGATTTATTCAGTGGGGTGAGTGTGAGGAGTCAAGGATGATACTGAGATTGTGGACCTGGTTGGCTGGAAGGATGGTGAAGCCTTCAACAGAAATAGGGAAGGGCAGCCAGGTGGTGCAGTAAATTGAGCCCTGGAGTCAGGAGGACCAGAGTTCAAATTTGGCCTCAGACACTCGACACACTTACTAGTTGTGTGATGTTGGGCAAGTAACGTAACTCCAATTGCCTTGCCCTTCCTCCCCAAAAGACAGAAACAAAACAAACAAAACAAATAAGGCAGTTTGTACATGTTGTGTCCCCCATGAGAATGTTAACTTCTTGAAGGAAGAGGCTGTTTGACTTTTATTTTTGGGTCCCTAGTGCTTAGCATAGCACCAGGCACACAGGAGGTGCTTAATGAATGCTCAAAGAGTGATTCCTTACAGCCAGCCCATGAAGCTGGTTTGTAGTACAAGGGTTATTATCCCTGTTTTATAGATTAAAAATTGAGCCTCAGAAAAGTGAAATGACTTTTTCAAGGTCATGCAGGCTAAGTCTTTGAGTCAGAGCATGAAGCTAGGTCTTTCAATCCACAAGCTCCCACAGGGAGAAAACAGAAAAAGCTTGGTTTAGAAGAGGTCTCTGGGAAAAAATATGTAGACAAAGCAAATGTAATCCTTTCCCTTGTTACAGGGCAAAGTTAATTGAATCTGGGCTCTTGATGTGAGTCATTGCCTTGCTCTGGGTTTTGTTTTGTTTTGTTTTGTTTTTAGGTTGTGGAGAAATCTGTCCTAATTTACTGGATTTGGGGGGAACTTGGCAGGAAGAGAGGATTCCCCCTTTCCCCCACCCCAGCTCCTGTTGAGTTCAATTGTGCAGTGTCCATAGACCAAAGCCAGTTTTAATTAGATGATCTTCATTACCAAACATGGCGGCAACTGCTGGACAGCTCTAGCCCAGTCCTGCAGAACCTGCATAGCTACTCACACTAGATTGGGAAAAATTGTGAGTCTCCTCAGCTCAGAGGTGGAAAGAGTCCTTCAGATACAACCCCTTCATTTTACAGATGAGGAAACTGAGGCCTAGAGAGGTGGTCTCTTGTTCAAACTCACCTAAGGTAGCACATGCCAGAGTTGACATGGATTTGATCCTGGGTTTCTGACTCTGAATCCTATGCTCTTTCCATTATACCTGATTGGCTCCTTTCTGAATCAAAACCTCTATGTCATAGCTCCTGGTTTTCTGAGCCCTGGGTGACTTCCTTCTAACCCATGGAGAAAAATCAATTGATAAGGACTTCCTTACCAGCCAATCCATCTATCAACTTTCAACTCACTCATTATCCTGCCTATGTCACCAGCCTTAATGTCAATCTTGGACAAGTCCCTTTCCCCTTCCTGAACTTTAGTTTCCCCATAACAAAATGCTCTGCCTTTCCCATGGAATTGTGTCAAGTAAAGGATATGAAAAGCTTTGAAGCAAGTATGAAGCATTTCACCAATTAAAATTATGGTCACAGTTAAAGCAATCACTTAACAACTGCATATGAATCAATGGTATGACAGGACAGCCAAGGAAGTGAATGTGGTCATAGTCTGCTTGAAGGGAGCATAGCTTCCAGGAAAGTAGAGGGGGTAGGTCATGTTGCTTTCCTCTGCCCTGGTCAGATCACATCTAAAGTATCATATTCACTTGCAGGTGGTGCTTTGCAAAGGCCTCGACATTTCTGCAATTTATTTTCTTCTCATCTTTGCTTATAGAAGCCTTAGCTTCCTTCGAAGTTCACTTTTGGTGATACCACATACATGAGACCTTTCCTGGTGCCCCCAGATACTAGGGCTTACATTGCCCAAAAGATTGCCTTGAATTTTCTTTGCATATACTTATGTGGACAGGTAATTTCTCCCAATAGAATGTAAATTCCTTGATGCCAGTTTGTTTCATTTGTCTTTGTATCACCAGCCTGGCACAGCAAATGCCACATGGTACTTAGTCAGACAACTAGCTTTTATTTAGCACCTACTATGTGCCAGGCACTGTGTAAAGTGCTGAGGATATAACAAAAGACAAAAATCCCAAACAAACAGTCTTTGCTCTCAAGGAGCTCATGATCTAATGGAGAGACAACTTACAAACAAATAGATACAGATAAATTGAGGCCAAGTTGAGAAGTTACTAAGACTAAGGAGGACTGGGAGAAGTTTCTTGCAGAAGGTGAGATTTAGCTGAGACTTGAAGGAAACCAGGGAAGGTAGAAGGTTGAGATGAAGAGGGAGATCCCTCAAGGCATGGTGGACAGCTGATGAAAATTGACTTGAACCTGTTTTGAACACTATGCTTTTTTAAAAAAGTAAACACTGGGCCCCTCAGGACACTTAGGTAAGAGCATCAAGGGACAGCTAGGTGGCAAAGTGAATAGAGCATTGACCCTGGAGTCAGGAGGACCTGAGTTCAAATCCAGCCTCAGACACTTGACACTAGCTGTGTGACCTTGGGTAAGTCACTTAGCCCTAATTGCCTTGCCTTCCCCCCTCCAAATAAAAAGGGGGCATCAAGGAGGTGCTTTTATGAAAGAGGCAGGACCTGGGATAGGTACTGGCTTACCTCTTGATCAGATGACCAGATCAATCTGAATCTGAAATAGGAACTGAATAAATGATTGCTGAATGATAAGCTAGAAAGAGATAGTTAAGGGTGACCAGGATGGTGAAGGGCTCTAAGCTCTTGCCTTATAAGAACTGATTAGATGAACTGGAAATGTTGAGCTTGCAGAAGAGAAGACTTAGGGAGGAAAAAATATTCACTTTCAAACACTTGAAGAACTATTATGAGGAAGCATCCTTTTCTGAAGCCAAGAGAACCAAAGGAAGATCCCATCACATCTTGTGGTGGATTTATGGGAGGTCAGAGACAAGTGTTGTCAGGAATACAGAGCATTATGGATTTTGATTTGAGTCAATGGAGGGGCATACCTACAGGAGTTAAACCACAGGTTTATTCAAGTGCTGGAGAAATAACATAAAGAAGAGTGAGACTTCTTCTGCTCATCCCCAGAGGACAGAATTCAAAACAATGAGTGACCTCAGAGGGCTCTTTGGACCTAGGAGATCACCTGGTCCAACCTCCTTTTAGAGAGAAGAAAAATTCCCAAGCTTCAGAAGTAAGAAAAAGGAAGAGATTAGCCAAAGGTCACATAAAGTGTCTGAGTTAGGCCTCCTTACTTCAGAACCAGTGCCCTGTCCACTCCCATGCCTATCCTCTACCCCTGCCTCTTTGCTTCCCTCCCTTGATCATTAGGGCACTATGTAAAATGGCCACTCATCTTCACCTCTTCCCCACTCCCACAATAATACTTCATGGGTGGGGGGAGACCATAGACCCTGATTCTTGAACTTATGTCAGAAAAGTCTTTCCTTTTCACTATTTTCAGCACCTCCAGCTGCCTGAGAAGAAGAGACAGGCTACTGAATGCTTCAGACACAAAATTAATGAACAGGAACAACATGCCTCCTTTTTATGGCACTGTGTACTCTTTGAATTCTCTTCATGTTCAAAAGTTCACGAATCCTTAGAAGGTCCCTGGGAGGGAGGCAGGACAGTGGATAGTTCTTACCTGACATTTAGAGAATTGAAGCCCATTGAGAGGAAGAGACTTGACCAAGATTTCTATGGCCTGATAGACACAGAGTCAGGATTAGGACCCAGATTTTCTGACTACTAGGGTGAGTTTTTCTCCACTTAAGTGATCCTCATTGTTATTCTGAGTTTGTCCCCTAATCCCCACTCCACCCCTGAAACTGGAGGTTTCTTTACCAGTTTTTTTCCCCCACGAGCATAGGTCTTGATCAGTACCACGGACAGCTTCTTCACGTTACCCTGTTTACACTGCGTGAAGCTCTCTGTTTCCCCCTATTCTCCTCAGCTCTTGTTCTCTTTTCTCTCTTTCTCAGTCTCCCTTCCTTCTTCCTCCCACTCCTCATTCTCTCTTCTCCCTCACACTACACCTATTCCATCACAATATTTATGAGAAAGAATCCTGGGAGAGGCAAGCCCTGTACCGGCCTCAGCAGAGATGGAGTTAACATGATCATCTTTCTCCTCTTCACCTTGTCAGCCTTCCCCTTCCCCTTCCTACCCCCTCTGCCTCTCTGCCTCCTGTTCTTTCTCTCCTTCCCTCCATCTTTCTCCTTCCTCCTTCCCCCCCCATCCCCTTTCTCTCTGGAGAACAATTACTCTTCATTCACCAGACAGACAGGGATTGGCCTTAAATTCAATTTAGGATTGCTCTAAACAGGCAAACAAGCATCCAACAGCACAATGTACAAGAGTTTGGAAAGCTTTAGGTTTTGTCACTCTGGTGAAAAGTCTTCTTGTGGCTCAGGATTCCATTGTGGCTCCATTCCACTCCCTAAAGTCTTTTCAATTCTTCACACCCTACTTGTGAGAGGAAATAGGAAGCCATATTTGGATTTTTGGTGTTACTAATAAAGACATTTGGTTTTCATGCATTGTGTTAGATTTAGATTTAGAGTCAAAGGAACTGGTTTCAAATTCCAGAACTTCTATTTTCCAGGTGTGTGACCTTGGGAAAGTAATTTTCCCTTTCTGGACTTCAGTTTCTCCATCTGTTCAAATGAGACAACTGGGTGGTACAGTAAATAGAATGTGCAAGTACTGAGCCTGGAGTCAGTAGGACCTGAAATCAATGGTGACATCAGACACCTACTAACTGTGTGACCTTGGGCAAATCATTTGACCTCTGACTGGCACAGTTTCCTCAACCATAAAATGGGGGTTTTTAATAGTATCTGCCTCCCAGAATAGTTGTGAGCATCAAAAGAGATAATATTTGTAAACACTTAGCACAGTATCTGGAATATAGTAAGCACTCAATAAGTGCTGGTTTCCAGGCTTCCTTTATCCCATCTTTAAATGGATGATCTTTCGATTCCATATTCTTTTTAAGAGCCACTTTACAGCCTTCTTGTTTGTTTATCAAGGAATCTGAAACAGTCAAGCTTCATGTTCTCAGGTCACAGAGGTGGGCGGAGGGACACAATGGGTGCCATAGTGAGCTCTTAAGACATTTCATTTCACCAAATGAGATGATTCACCAGAGTCACAAAGCCCTCTCAATAATATCAGGAGACTGCTGAACAAGCATCTCCTCTTGAAATGACTGCTTGTTTAAGTGCATGTAGGATAATGATTGCAATAACAATGGCACAAAGAGAATCAGCAAGAAGGCCAAACTCATAGTCAAAAGACTCATGTTCAAATCCTGTTTCTGCCATTTATTGGGCTGCAGGTTCTTTCCTCTCTGATCCTCTTTTGGAAAATGGGGGATGATGATACTTGAACTTCCCACTTCTCAAGATTGTGAGGAAAGTGCTTTGTGCACTGTAAGACCTTACAGGACCATAAGCTGGTCTCATAATTTTTATAGCCCTTTGTGTCTTAGGAAGCCCTTCTTGCCCTGGGTCTCATCTGGAATCCCATCACCAAGACCTCAAAGTCTTGTCCTCATTTTACAGACGAGGAAATAGAAATCTGGAGATGTGAAGGGACTTGCCCAAGTACACATAGATAGAACATAGTGGATCTTGATTTTGAACCTAGGTTCTCTCACTCCAAACCCAGTATCCTAAGCCAACTCCTTTTTAGCACTCTCAATAGCTCTGTATCTAGATAGGACAAGTGGCATTTTGCAGATGAGGGAACTGAGGTCTCCAAGAACAGAAATTATGTGCCCAAGGTTTGTGGCTCATATATTGGCAAATTAGGTCTCGAACTCTGATTTCCTGACTCCCAGTCCAGTGCTCTTATGCTGAATTTCGTGACATTATAGGGATGGCTGAGTTTTGTATCTGGTACCAGTTAGAAGCAGTGAGGTATGGTGGGAAGAGAGCTGGATTTGGGGTCAGGGTATTTGGTATTGAATCCCACCTGCACATCTGGGTCATTTGTGTGACCTTGGGTAAATCTCTGGGCCTCAGTTTCCTCTTCTGCAAAATAATGGGTGGGACCAGATAATCTCTAAGGTCCTTCTTTAAATGCTATAATTTCTGATTCCTCACACCCCCACCTCCAGTCACTCACTGTTCTTCCTGCAGTCTGGAGGTGAGACAGAGAGGAATCATCAGTAGGAGCAGCTGTGAAGGGAGTCCAAGGCAGCCCCTGGCCATTGCAGCTCCATTTTGCTGGTCACAGCACAGCACCCAGCTGGCCATCGGAACTTTCCAGAAATATTGCACTGCAGTGGTTTTGGAGCTTCTATGCTAATGGAATCAGGAAAAATCAATTGTCCTTAAGGACCAGGGGAATGAGATGTGTCGTAAATGCCAGGGGATGAGTGATTGGTCGATTGTGGGGATGGTGATTCAAACGCAGCTCATCTCTGCATTATCCTGATGGATGTTTATGGCCTGCCTCCCAGCCCCCTCCCTCCCTTCCCTTCTCCTCAGAGCCAGCCAGGGAAGAAGGTTTATAGCTTACAGCTTTTCAGCTGATTGAATGCAGCTGGCATTGCTGCAGCCCAGAACAAATAGGTCCTTTTCCTTCACGGCCTGGAAAAGTAGATGGAAGAAATCACACGGCAACATTTCTGCAACCAAAGCATCCTTCAAACATGCAGATATTTCCCCAAATTACTCGGTTCCAGTCCTCCACTGCCCATAATGGTACCATTGGAAGTGAGGGCAAAGACCCTGCCACAGAGGCTCTGGGAACAAACGTTCCACTTTTGCATTCTCCTCACCAAGAAAGCTAACGAAGCTGTTTCATTAGCATTCTCTTGGGCCCCCTGTAATTTTCTCCTCACTGTTAATGAAAACCAACCACCCACCAGCTAAAAATCTGCCCGTCAGACGGCTAGAGCTGAGGTTGTCTTCAGCGGATCTGCCTGTTTTGGGATACAGTCTGACTGCATTGCTGTGGCCATGGGGGGAAACCAGTTCAGCTCAAATGATCAGAGGCCCAGGGGTCTAAAGGAGACAAACCCAGGGTAAATTGGAGGCTGTTTGAGATGTGATACCATGTTTCTGGTGATCATCTTCCCAGTGGCTGGTTTTTGCCAATATGAATAGAGGATTCATCTGTGGATAATTATCTCATGGACTCATTGTCCTTTCTCCTTGTCCCCTAAAGAAACTGATAAGTCCGTAGAAGGTGAGGGTTGGAAGGGACCCCAGATGGCATCAAATATGACTGCTACCCAAGACTTTGATCTCTTCCACTATTTCTCAACAAATAACATCTAGGTTTGCCCTATCTGAGAAACTTCACCCTTCTAAAGGGTCTGGCAATGAGGTCATACAAGCCCCGATTTAAGGTCTGGGGATTGTTTAGTCTGGTGAATAAAAGATCAGGAGAGAGGGCTTAGTTGCTGTTGTCAAACACTGAAAGAGCTTGAATGTGGTAAAGGAACATGTCTAACTTGTTCTGCCTAGTCTTGGGGGGCAGAGCTAGAAATATGAGGGTGGGAGTGGGGGAGAAAGTTACAGGAAATCAGAATTCAGCTCAATGTACTGAAAAATGTCCTAACAATTAGGATTGCCTGCATGTAAAACAGGCTGCCTTGTGAATGAATTAGCCCACATCATTGGAGGTCCAACTTTCAACAGCTCAGGCAGACTGGGATTTGTACCCTGGTCTTATATGTAAGGCTTCCTCCTTCTCTGTGTCCCCTCAGCCCGGAGTGGTGGCTCATTGTACACTGTGCCTACCTGCATAACCCAGACACAGTCCATTTTGCAGGTTTTTAACTTTATGGATGCATTTTTTCATCTCTTTTCTCACTTGACCTTCATATCATCTCTGTAAGGGATTGTGACTCTTTCCATTTTCCCCATCTACCCAGAGAAGAGAATTCAATCCAATTAAACCAATATTTATTATGCATCTGTTATACTGGAGATGCACTCCTAGGCACTGGAGATAGAAAGACAAGAGCCAAAAGGGCTCAAGGACCTTGCATTCTACTGGGGGAAACAATGTCTCAAGAGGGAACCCTAACGATTGAAGGAACGAATATTGCCCCAGCTGACTCTTGTAGAAATGGGATCTAAGAAGATAACCCTGCATATACAAAGGCACTTTGGTAAAAGATGGTGGGAGCCTGAGTTTAAGGGGGTTGGTAATGAGCCAATCCGACCAACTGTAGAGTTCATGGATGGAAGTAATGTGAGAGATGTCTACAATGGGGCAGGAGTCAGATAAACACCAGCAGTCTGTGGAGTGGGTTTTGCATCCCAGAGGCACCAGGGAGTCACTGAAGGTTTTTGAGTGGGATAACATAATAGATTAATATCTTAGGTGGCACAGTGGCCAGAGTGCCAGACTTGGAATCAGCAAGATTTGAGTTTGAGTCCTGCTTCAGATACTCCCTGTGTGACTTTGGGTAAGTCACTTCACCTCTCATAGGCCACAGTTCCCTTATCTGTAAAATGGAGATGGTAATACTGGCACCTATGTCACAGGGTTGTGAGGATCAAAAGAGATGACCCATGTAAAGTGATTTGCAAACCTTAAAGCAATATATAATTATTGTCTGGCATTGCTAGTGTTATTGTAGTTGTTGCTGCTGCTACTTAGGCAGCCGTGCAGAATGTGGATTAGGGAGTGGAGTTCAAGTTCTAGCACATATTGACTATGTGACCCTGGACAAATCCCTTCACTTCTGTGTCCCAAGCAACTAAGTTTTCATCAGTGGAAGGCATTTCCACACCAGGAGTTCATTAGATGGAGGAAATCTCAAGTCTGGCCCAAAAAAAGGGAGTATAGGTACCCAGGGAGGAGAGGGCAGGTCTCAATCTCTCTAGCTCTGACAATCAAGGCTACTTTTGATCTCTGGTCCAGCTCTAAGTGAAGAAAAGAATCTCTCCCTTGATTGATTCAAGCTGTCATCAGGTCCTGAGCAACAGCAGATGTGGATAATTGGGGAGGGGCTGGGGAGAGGGAAGGGGGAAGTAGAGTATACCCGACAGTGCCACTTCCAGACATTCCAGTCCTGGCAGCATCCTCATCTGTCAGTAGCTACGTCCTGATTTAACGGAAAGGCAGGCAGAGTTCCCAGAGTTGGGCACTGACTTTTCCTGTATCCAGTGACTCATCGGCAACTGCTCTGGGACGAAAGCCTAGACTGGCACCTTCCTCAGCATGCCCCGGAGTCCTCTGGAACTTCTGCAACTCCTAAGTTCTTGAGGGGGTCTTAGGAACTTGGATCTGGAGGCTTGGCAGCTTCTGCTTTCCAGAGGTTCTTGGGTTCCAGAATCAGAACCCAGAATTCCACTGCTTTTCCATTCTACAGGAGAATGGGGTTCCGAAAATTAAAACTTGTTTTAATTCTGCCACTTCTTTTTTTTTTGGGGGGGGGGAGGAAATGCAATTGAGGTTAAGTGACTTGCCCAAGGTCACACAGCTAGTAAGTGTGTCAAGTGTCTGAGGTCAGATTTGGACTCAGGTCCTCCTGACTCTAGGGCCAGTGCTCTATTCACTGCATCACCTAGCTGCCCCACACTTCTTTGTTTTAAAATACCTCAAGATCCAGACTCTAGAGACCAGAACTCCACAGCTTTTAAGTTCTGCAGGGCCAGGGGCCCTAGAAAAAGGTATAACAATAATAACAGATAGCATTTATACAATAGTGCCTTAAAGGTCACATGGAGATCCATGCATTATCTTACTAGACAGTCACAATAATCTTGTGTGGAAGGTACCATCCCCATTCTACAGATGAAGAAACTGAGTCTGAAAAAGGTTAGGTGGCAGGAAGCCGGGTGACACAGGGGATGGAGAGCTGGGCATGGAGTTCAAATCTGACTTGAGACACTGCCTATGTGACCCTGGACAAGTCATTTAACTACTGCCTGTCTCAGTTTCCTCAACTATAAAATGGGGATAATAATAGCACTTACTTCCCAGGGCTATTGTCAAGGATTATTTGTAAAATGCTTAGCAAACCTTAGAGCACTATATAAATCCTACCTATCATTGAATGCCCAGGGTTATACACAGCTAGTAAATAGCAGAGACAGTATTTGATGGGAGGCCTTTCTGATCCCAATTCCAGTGTCCTATTCATTGCACCACTTGACTGTCTCATGTCTTCTAAATCTAGAGACCACAACACTCCAGGGTGCCCTTTCTGTTTCCTTCCTGAGCTGAGCTCAGGCTAAGATGGTAGGAAGACCTGAGTTCAAATCCCACCTCAGACAAAGAACAAACTTTGTGACCCTGGGTAAGTCATGTCCAGTCTCCAATCAAGTCATTTCATTTCTCTGTACCTATCTCCTCATCTGTCAGAGGTTTGCATCTGATAGTTTCTAAGGCTCCTTCCAGTTCTAAATGGAGGAGTCTATGTAGCACAAAATCATCATCAGATTCTTTTGTCTGTCACCCTGCTCTCTCATAGCCAGTTCACGGTCCTCCTGAATCTCCAGGTCTTTTTCCATCCAACTATTCTTCTCCTTGCAAGTTGGTGGTGGTGGTGGTGGGGTTTCAAACCATGCCTAAGACTTCACATGTATTCTCATTGAATTCCATCCTACTAGATTTAAGCCCAATGCTTGAGCCTGTCAGGACATTTTGGGATCCATCCTGTGTGTAAGTTGTCCTTCTCAGCTTTCTGTCAACTGTAAATCCGTCAACCATGCCACATGTGTTTTTAAGTCGTTGATGACAAGTTTAAGCAGCACAGAATCAAGCACAGATTCCTGGGGCACTCCACTGAAGACTTCCTTTCAAGCTGACATCCAACTATTAAGAACTGTCCTTTGGTTCTGGGTTATTTAAGCAATTCTGAATTCATTTAATGGTACGAGATTCTTACTCACATTTTCCACCATGTTCACAAAATTAACATGAGCTACTCTCTCCAAACCCTTTCCTAAAATCTGTGTAAACTACATTGATAGTATCCCCCTCACCTATCAATTCAGTAACCCGGTGGCATTAGGAAATCTGGTTAGACTGGCATAACCTGTGCTTGTTGCAGCCAGGCTGACTGATAGCCCTTTGAATCCTTCAAGACCCTGACCATGTCCCTCCCAGCTTCAAATACTCTAATCCCTACCAAGTCATTTCACTTTTCTAGGTTTAAGTCTTCTTATCTGTAACATAAAGATGATGGCAATATGGGGTGGCCAGGTGGTGCAGTGAGTAGGAGCACCAGCCCCGGAGTCGGGAGACCTGGGATCGGTTCTGGCCTCAGATACTTAACACCCACACAAAATAACTGGCTGCGTAACCTTGAGAAAGTTACTTAACCCTAATTGCTTTAAAAAAAAGATGATGGCAATACTTTCACTACCTGTGTCTCAGGTGGGAAAAAATACCTAAAACATGAACTCCAGTATTGACCTCAGCTCCCGACAGTCCAGTGATGACTCATCTGATGCTCATAAGTCCTGTGTTAGCAGTGGTAGGAGGAAAGGAATTGGTCATCATTATCTCCAGTGTCAGATGGGAAAATTGAGTCCCGGAGAAAGGAAATGATTTTTTTCATGATCCTATGGCAATCTATATACTCTCTATATACAATATATATACTTAGAGATGAAAGATTTGTTCATCAGCTGGTCTGACTTCCTCTTTGAGGAAACTGAGGTCCAGAGAAGGGAAGGGGCTTGCTCAGGGTCCTGCAGCAAAGGACCAGTAGAGCTTGGATTCAAGCCTGGGTGTCCTGGCTCTGAGGCCAGACTCTTTCTGTGGGGAATGCTGACTGGGGCTATTTGTTCCTTGGAACAGGAAAGATAGGTTGGGGGAGGAGGAGGCTGTTGCCAAACAGGCCCTCATCTTCCTGGCTGAGGGAGAGGGGAAGTGAAGGGGATTGCTTGATTAGATCCCATCCATCCCAGCCTGGGCTGGGCTGGACAGGGCCAGACAAAGGGGCGGCTGGATGAGGGCTCCCTAACCCAATTTGCTTTGCAGAGAAGACAGCCTGTCTGGCAGAAATAGATGGTAAACCTGCTTCCTCTGCACCAGGGCCCAGGGCCCAAGGGAGCTGCCCTCTTGAGGCTGGGCTGGGCTGGCCTGGCCCAAGCTGCCTCCCCAGCACTCCTACTACTTTCTGGGAACTGATCTCCTGGGGAGGGCACTTAGCCTGGTAATTGGCCAGAAGGCTCATCAATCATTCAGGGAAAATTGTAGCTCTCCTTTTTGAGAGAGAAGGAAGGAGGGAGGGAGAGGGGGAAGAGTAAGAGAGACAGAGACATACTGAAAGAATAGAGGAGTGTAGAAAGAGCTCGAGCCAAGAGTCCAAAGACGGGGGCTCAAATGAAAGCTCTTGACGCTGACTTTCTGAGAGCCTTGAACAGGTTTGAGCATCTCTATCATCACCTCCAAAATGATGAGATCAGGGTGTGTAATGAATCTCTGAAGCTCCTCTTAGCTTCAGAAGGCCCTCCCAACTTTGACATTTTCCATTTGTCAAAAATGTCATTCTATAGAATGGGATTGTTGAATTGGCTTCTGGATGGAATATTCTTTGATTGGGGGTGGGGGTATCTTATCAACTCTTGTCTTCTGGACTTCTTCCCTCAGTTGGTCCAAGTCAGTCTAAGCTTTACTTCAGTTACCAGGGAGGGAAGAGAAAATCCTGTTTCTCAGAAGCAAGTGCCAACTTTGAGAGGATAGGGGTGGGAAGGGGCAGTTACCTGCTCTTCCTCTCAGCCCCTGAACTTCCTTTGTTAACCCAGGGATGGGAGAAAGGGAGAGATCTTCTTTTACCATTCTGGAGTTGGCCTGGTTTTTTCCCCTAGGAGCCTTGGACAGTCTCCCTGATTCTCATTTCAAACCTGCTCTTGGCTCCAAATGACCCCTGACCTGGTCTCAAGCTCACCCATGCACAGATGAGGATGCTACCTCAGGGAATACCTCGCCTTGAGTTTGAGTACACCTGAGGGAGGCTTTGCTAGTCCCCAGAGAACCTTTCCCCAGTGACCTCAGTCCAGGTCCTCCCCAAACCAAGCCAGAAAGTGCATTAGTGTGGGCTGCTGGACACCAGAAGCACTGTGCCCTGACTTTCAATCTGCTAAATTAGGATGATGAAAAAAGGCAGAAGCCATCAGGGAGGGGGAGGAAGGGGTCCATCAGTGAGTCACAGGAATGGGCTGAACCCTGACGTCAAGGGTAAAGATCCAGTTTCCACTGCAGGCTACCCATTCCCCACTTCCAGCTCAGGTCCTAAGCCCCTGAGGTTGATCCATACTCCCTCCCCCATCTGCATACATCCTGCATTCATATCAGTCTTTGTGGTAGCAAAAAACAGGAGACAGAGTGGGGGCTGGTAAACTGGGCAATTACTGAGCTAACTGCACTATGGGAATGGGCTGGAATATTATTGAGCTATAATGAATGACATTATATATAGGAGGAGTTCAGAGAACCCTGGGAAGATCTCTACCAAATGAGGCAGAGGGAAATAAGAGGGAAACAAGACCCATGGCTAGAACCATGGAAACCAAAAGGTCCCTCTTTGTTGGGACAGGCAATACCAGCTCTCCCTTGGACTTTCAGCGAGGGTTGGTGAGGGAAATCTTACTCTTCTTCCTCTGGCATCTGCGTACTCATGGGCAGTGAGTACATGTGCCTGCCTGCATAAACCTCAGATTACCTCTCAAGTGACCAGCTGCTTTTCTGCTTTGTATTTTTCCCCTAAGCACAGGTGACCAAATAGTGATCCTAAGACGGATGCTTCTAGACTTGATGGCTACCTTGTGAGCTTAAGAGGTCTAAAGTCACTGAATTGCGGTGATGCTTGCCCAGCAGGAGGTAACCCTGCAACTTTAAAAACCCTTCTTGGAAGAGAAGATGGCTTCTGCTGGGAGGCTGAGCATGCGTGATTGGCTGGTCAGAAGATGTGGATTGTGGACTTTCATTTACTGTGTGGACAGGATAGAGTCAAGGTTAATGTGTACAGAGGTCTCACAAATATCCTGGGAGTCTTTATCACTATTAAGAGCCTATTAAGAGTGGTGGCTTATTGTCTCAAATTTTAAGCATTTGTTAATTCATGCTTATGAGTCTTTTGTGTTTTAAGCATTTCTTTTGGCATGAAGGAAATAAATAGCTTTCCATTCGCTGAATCTACAATCCGTATCATGCATACCTTTCCAGAGAAAACAACAACTCTTGTCTTTAACCTTAACCCTGATCCTGCTCATCACTTTTCGGGACACCTTAGATATGAGCCATGGCTAAGCCTTATTGAAGAGATTTCCTGCTGGATACCAGTGTGGGGGCATAATGAGCCAGATAATTCAAGACAAAACACAAATCCCTTCTCCTAGGGATCAGGTTCTTCCAAAGAGTGAATCTGAGTCTGCCTGAGTCAAATTATTAGTGCAGTCCCCTCCCCCAAATAATTTTATGGGCTTACTTTATGTTTTGCATTTACTTGAATGTGAACATTTTCCCCTCCCACAACATACCGAGGAGCATAGATTTAGAACGGGAAGGGGCCTTAGAGGTCAGTTCCTTTGTTTTACTGCTGAGTAGATCGTAAGCTCTGTAAGGGCAGGGTCTGCTTCTTTTTTGTCTATATTTCTAGTACCTAGAACATAGTAAGTATTTAACAAATGTTTGTTGAGTTGAGTTGGATTGGGGTTCCTCCAAAAAACATTTTCTTGAAAAAGCGAGTTGGAAGGTACCCAGTCATGGTGAGCCAGTCAAGTGTGATCACACAAAATGAAATTGATTATATTTTAAAAGATGGGAAATGTCTGGTTACAGGGATTTATTCCTAAATCATCTGTCTGTGAATAGTAAAACCACTGATTTGTTAGAGCAAAGATCAAAATCGATTTTTCATTGGAAAAAAAAAGAATAAAAACCAGAAGAGAGACCCTCGATTAAGGTATTATCAATCTGACCTGTTAAAACAAGCAACTGACTCTGAAAAACAGGGAAAAGACAAAATCATAGAGATGGATACAGACTATTAGTATTGCCTGAGAAAGTTTAAAAGAGACAAATCAGATGCCACAGCAAGGAGACAAAAAAGAGAATTGAAACCACCGCAATCAGCAAACATTTGGTTTCCTTTGCAAGTGGAGAGATTGGGTAGAAAGGACAATACTGGTTTAAAACAAATTCATTTGTTCAATCACACACAGTTGAATGAAAACATAATCTTACAAAAATGGATTATATAGGATCATCCTTGTAGAGCCAAAGAGATCTTAGGGGTCATCTAGTCCACCCCAACTCAGGCATCTGCTAACTGTTTGATCCCAGGGAAATCACTTAACGTTTCTGAGCCTCAGTTTTCACATTTGTAAGATGGAGACAATAAAAGTACTTTCTATGCAGGTTTGCTAAATAGAAATATATTTTGAATAAGAAAGATTAGGCTTATTTTCCTCCAAAGGGTTAAGTGGGGGCAATGGGTGAAAGTTGAGAGAGAGTCAGATTTCATTGGAAGGAAAAAAAATCCTAACAGTGAAAGCTGCCCTACAATGAAAAAGCCTGCTTTGGTAGGTAGTGAATTTGTAAAAGATAGCCTGATTCTTGGGGCAGCTAGGTGGTGCAGTGAATAGAGCACTGGCCCTGGAGTCAGGAGGACCTGAGTTCAAATCCAGCCTCAGACACTTAACACTTACCGGATGTATGACCTTGGGCAAGTCACTTAACCCCAATTGCCCTGCCTTCCCCCTCCAAAAAAAAAAGATAGCCTGATTCCACCCACCAACACCTTCTCCCATCCCCCCTCTCTCCTTCTGTCTCCCACCATTAAGGGTAAAGTTTCTGTGCCTTGCAAATAGAGAAAGAGAAAAAAGCACCCAAAGCTTAGAAATTCTGCCTACTTCCTGGGGTCTCCCCTACCCCCTTCCCACTAACTAATGTAGGCATTCCCCAAGGGCTTTTCTTTGTTCTTTTCTCTCTAATTTCTCACTTGGCAATCTCCACAGGCCTTATGGCCTCAACTACAATCTCTCTGCAGATAACTCTCAGGTCTATATCTTTAGTCCAGACTTCTCTCCCACACTCTGCCCCCATGTCTCCCAGCTGCCTAGAGAATACACTGAGCAGCTGAGTAATATTAGAACAATGCTTCCCCTCTCTGGGACTCAGTTTCCTCATCTGTACAGTGATGTTGAACTAGTTGGTCTGGGAGTTTAGAAGAAAAGGGGTAGTATAGTAGGTAGAGCATTGAACCTGGAGTCAGGTGGGACCTAAGTCCAAATCCTACCTCAGACTCTTGCCTGTGTGCTCATAGATGAGTCACTTAATAACTTCTATCTGCCTCAGTTTCTTCATATGTAAAATAGGAATAATAACAGCACCTACCACTCTGGATTGTTGTAAGGATAAACATTAGATAATATTTGTAAAGTGTTTTTATAAATGTTAGGTATTATTATTATATTACAATGATGCCAGGGACTGAGTTTGCCCCCCTGGTGATTATGGTCCCCCAGCAGACCTCAGGGGACATCAACACTTGCTGTGTGATCTTGGGTAGGTCACTTCCCTTTATTTGGCAGATGTTAGTAGTCGAATTACATCATCTCAAAGGATGCCTTCTCGCTCTAACATTCTAGTTGTGTGATCGAGGGGGTTGCTGTACAAAAAAGGGAGAAATGAGACAAGGTGATCTCCAGGGTGCCATGGTCTGTGATTGGGATGGACTTCAACTGGAGAGAAGTGAGGGGTCAAGGGGAGAGCAGATGCTGATACCCTCATCCTCAAATGGTTTTCTGATCCCCTCAGTGTGGCAGAAAAAACCGCACGAACTGATGGGGTTGGGGGATGGGAGATGAGGTGCCTTAATGACTGTCAATGGTGAATATTAAACAGGAGAAAAGTTGGCAGTATTGAAATGAGGCTCATTAAGAGACACATAAATTAACAGGACTTTTAGATCTGGTGGAACTGTAGCTTTATGTGAATCCAACAACTGGAATCCTGTGCATTTGCAGCAAATTGTTCCCATGGTGCTCCCTGGCATAGAGTGGAGGGGAGAGAGTGGAGAGGCTGATCAGATGAGGATGGCATCTTCACCTCCTTATCTGGAGTGGGGGTGGGGACTGATCCAGGATGTATCACCACCTCTCCCCTCCCCACTCCTCCAGGTAGAATGTAAGCTTTTAAAGAGCAAGGACTATTTCATTGGCACCTAGCACAGTACCCAGCCCTTAGTAGGCGTTTAACATCTATTTGTTGATTGATCCCTCCTAGGGCTAACTAGTGAGATTTCTGGCCTTTTTGGTGAAGGTGCTGATGAGAAGACAGACACCTCCAATGTCACGCTTTACAGGGAAGCTTCCTCTTCATAAGGAAGGTGGTACAATGTCAGCTGGTGTTAAGCTTTAAGGTTACCCTCCCTCCCTCTGGAGCCCTGCTTCCCTGTATCTCTTAGCAGTAGCTATAATTCTTCATTATTTGTCTTATTTTCCCCCTAAGGCACCTTATATCACACCAGTTCCCTCACCTCTAGAAAAGCAGGCATCAGGTGGAATATTGATACCTTCCCTGGGAAGCAAAGCATATGGAGTACAGAGGAGAGGGGTGTTCTGAGATTTCTCTAGACCATCAGTCTGGAAGTCTCTGAGTCTGGGCCTTCTTTTGGAGTCAAGCTAGATATTGATCTCAAAGGTCTCCAGCTCAGCTGTGTGACTGTCTCTGGTCTATCTCAGACTCTCCCTCTCCCTCATTCCTCAATCCAATCTGTGGTCAAGTCTACTTGATTCTACTTACACAGAATCTCTTTCACCCATCCCCTCTTCTCTATTCCCTTGGCTACCACTCTAGGAAGGGCTCTTATTTACACTTCCCTGGACTATTACTCTTGCAATAATCTAGTCTTCTAACTGGCCTCCCTGCTTCCCTCCCCTCTCCCTTCCACACTTCACATTATTGAAAACATCTTCACAATACATGTCAATGCTATTCCCCTGCTGACAAACTTTGGCAGCTCTCCACTGCCTGTAGAATAAAATATGAACTCCTTAGCCTAGTATTAAAGACCCTTCACAATCTGGCAAAAACAAATTCCTTACCCTCAAGGAGCTAACATGGTATGGGAGGGACACAAGCAGCACAAAGATAAGTAAATACAGGATATATTTTTGTTGTTCCATCATTTCAGTCAGGTCCTACTCCTCATGAGCCCATTTGGGGTTCTCTTGGGAAAGACATTGGAATGGTTTGCCTTTTCCTTCTCCCATATATAATAACATTTAACCACTAGGTAGTATTGACAATCACTCACCAGATAGTCTGTTCTACAGAAAGGACTTGGAGCCCCTTGGGGGTCCTATGCTCACCATGGCACTTCCTACCCTTCCCACTGGACAGAAGTATTGTCTCAGTTCCATTCTTCAGCTCTGTCTTTCTCCATAAGACGTCACTGACAGCAAAGGCATATGAATTCAGGGGTTTACCCAATAAAAATCACCCAACTACTGGCCAAAACTCACTGCTTTCTTAAACATACTGTATTTCATTAAGCCCCAGTCACATGACAAATGATTTTTAGCAAAAGACAACCCTGCTTAGATACTATATGCAGTGTTTTTATTGGGCAAACCATTGATAAGCAAATGAACAATACATAATAACAAGAGAATTATATGTAACAAATGTCTACCAAGAGGTTGCAGACCCATTGCTTTCCTATAGCGCTAATGTCACTGAGACAGATGATCTCTTTGGACCCAAGAGTCCTGGTAAACATACAGCTTGAGTCCTCCCTAAGCCAACACAGAAGTATAAACAATGATTTCCACAGGTGGTTTGAGTCATCTTCCCAACAGTATTGGGCATTAGATAGAGATGCAGAAACTCGACTGATATGCTGGCCTGGGGTATGGAACTTTGGGTCTTTGAGACTAGGCATTGTGCTATTTTTACTTTTTGCATCAGCAGTTCTGAGCACAAGGCTCTAGAAATAGCTTTGTTTTGTGCACTAATAATAACTCATGTTTCTATGGCACTTTAAGGTGGACAAAAGGCTTTGCTCATGGAAGTCCAATGATGGATACATTACCTCCATCAGGAAGGCAGAACATTGATCTGTGGGAAAGGAAGATGGAAGTTGAGGCCAATAGCTAGAACAAGGGTACCAGCTTCTCTCCCACTCAAAGGCTGTCGGAGGAGAGAGCTGAATATATGCCTACTGACTCAAGGGAACTGGATGTATGCCTACTAACTCAAGGGTCTATGTTCCTTCCATTGTGCCAGAACAACCAGCATTATTCCTGAAGTGCATCTCCCACTACCAACACCTCTGAGTGATGTCATGTTTGATGGCTATCCAGCAAGTGTTGGGAAGTGAGGGAAAAAGAGGAGACATTTCCACCCCTGTGTCTGTAATTAACTAAAAACTTACTTTACATTGATTTTGCCTACTTGAAATTGCCCATATTAATAGAAAGAATTGATAGATATCTTTAGGGGGATATTTCTATCTAATTAGGAGATATTTCATCTGTATCTTTCCAATAGAAACAAAATTAAAATATGGCATGATCCTCAGAAATACCTGCCATGAAGTAGGAGCTTAATTTTAATGTGATGTGATTAGGAACTAGGGGTATGAAGTCCACCTTCATCATCCAGCCTCATGGGCTCCAGGAAGAGGTCACTGAAGCTTTGGAAATTACTGGGAAGGGGGGAAGCATATCCACCCCTTGGGGAAATGGCCCACACGGCTCTCCGAAGCCCCAAGGTGTGCCTTGCACTTTCCCTACCTCATGCCATTCTCCTCACCTATGATCCCTGCCCCATTCACTCCCCATGCCCCGCCCCTACTCACTCCTACCTTTATCCTTCCCAAACCTTGCTGGTCCTTCACTGAATTACAAAGGAGAGAATCTCAGGTTTTGGTCATAGAATAACAGAGATCACAGAGCCAGAGCCGTAAGGGACCATTCAACCACTTCATTTTTACAGATAAGGATACTGAGGCACAGAAAGGCATTAAATGACTTGTCCAGGGTCACACAGCTAGTGGTGGACGCAGGATTCAAATTCACCTCTTCCTGACTCTGAGTCTAGTGCTTCATCTACTCTGTCCTGCAGAGGTCACTTAGTATATCAAGACCCTTTCAATCTACAACAGACCTACAGCTATGGATGGCAAGCTAACCATTTCAAGGCAACATATTCTATTGGGGTACAGTCCAAATTGTTAAAAGGCCCAGTTCCAGGATCACTGCCTCCAGGAAGCCTTCCTAAACTACTCTGGCCTGTAGCGTTTGCTCTTTTCTCGGATCCCCTGCAGCACTTCCCATCTGGATCTCTGATTGGACTCTTAGCTCAGGCCATAGGATTCCAGGATCATAGATATAGAATGGAAAAAGATTTCAAATGCCACTTAGTTCAACCTCCTCATAGTATGGATAAGATGGCCCAGTCTTGTTATCTTCTTATATTATACTAATAATTGCATCTCACATTGAATGCAACATGGTTTCAGGAAAGAACTTAGATCAGAAAGCGGCAGTCCAGTCCCAGCTCTGTCATTTTACTAGTTGAATTAATGTGGGAGATGAGTATGGGGCATTTAGGGTATGGAAGCCCTGGTTCCATCCCTTTCATTGTTTCATGTAGCACAATAGTACTCCATTGCATTCATAGACCATAATTTGTTCAGCTATTCCTCAGTAGATGGACATGACCTTGTTTCTAGCTCCTTAGTACAACAAAAAAGAGCTGCTATCAATATGTTTGTATGTACAGGTTCTTTGCTTCTTTCTCTGATCTCTTTGTGGTGAAGGTCTAGTAGTGGTATGTTTAGATCACGGGATATGCACAGTCTAGCAACTCTTTGGGCATAGCTCCAAATTGCTTTCCAGAATGGCTGGGTGGAAGTGGATTCATGGCTCCACTGGAGTGTCTTAGTGTGCCAGTCCTTCTACAGCCTCTCCAATAGTTATCATTTTTTTTCTTCATCTTCACCAATCTGTTAAATGTGAGATGAAGTCTCACAGTTACTTTAATTCATATTTCTTATATTATTAGTGATTTGGAGAATTTTTATATGGTTGCTGATACCTTGCCTTATTTTCTTTGAAACCTGCCTGTTCATATCCCTTTTCATGATTTATCTGTTGGAAAAGTCATCCTTATTATGTATTTGCATCACTTCCCTCTATATCTTGGCTATCAGAATTTTGTCAGAGAAACTTGCTGCAAAGATTCCCCCCAATTAGTTATTTTCCTTCTAATTCTCATTACATTGATTTTGTTTGTGCAAAAAGTTTTCGATTTATGCAATCAAAATATTTCATTTGATCTTCTTTGATGCTCTCTATCCCTTGTTTGATCAAGAACTCTTCCCCTATTGAGTATTGTGAAAGCTTTTTTTTTTCTTTTTCTGTTCCTTAAGTTTATGTTATAACCTTTCATATATGTCTTGTCTCCATTAAGAGTTTATCTTGGTGTATGAGATAATACGTTGATCTAAGCCTAATTTCTTCCTTACTGAATTAGTTTTCCCATCAGTTTCATTGTATAGTGAGCCCTTATAGTATTTGGGATGATTGTTTTTAAAGAACTCTATGATACAGTGTTTTATTTATCTCTGGTTCTTATGAACCTAAACTGTTTCACTGATCAGCTTTTCTATTTTCTTTAAACTAAAATAAAATAGTTTTGATGATTACTAGCTTGTTGTCAAGTTTTTGGTGCTGCTGGGAATCTTTTCTATCCACTTTTAAAAAATTATCATTCAAATGTAACCATTAATATTCTTCATCTTTTGTTTCTCTAGATGAAGATTTTTTTTAAAAAAAAATTCTAGTTCTATGAAATAAGTCTTTGCTAGTTTGGTCAGTAATTTAGATAGCATTGTTATTTTTATCATACTGGCAAATTCCAGCCATAGACAATGAATGTCTTTCCAATTATTGCCTGTCTTTATTTCTGAAAAGAGTGTTTTGCAGTTGTATTCACATATTTCTTATGTATATTTTGGTAGATATACTAAAATATTTTATATATTATATAACTATTTTAAAATAATTTTCTCTCTTGCTGGTTTTTGTTGGTAATATACAGAAAAGCTGATGATTTTATTTGATATTTGATATTTTGGTATTTTTATTGAAATTATTGTTTCAATTATTTTATTTAAATCTTTAGGTTTCCCTAAATAAACTATCATATCATTTGGAAAAAGTAATAATTGTATTTCCTCTTGATTGTGCTTATTCTCTCAATTTCTTTATCTTGTTTTATTGCTATTGCTAACATTTGTACAAATAGATAAAATAACAATGGTGACAGTAAACATTCTCAATTTACTCCTGATCTTATTGGAAAGGGTTCTAGCATTTCTCCATTATATATAATGTTTGTTCTTGGATTTAGATGGATACTATTTACCAAATTAAAGAATGTTCTATTTACTCCTATACTTTTTAATATTTTTTGTCTTAACATAAAAGGTTATTTTATTTTGTAAAATACAAACAGACTCTGTATGTATGTGTTCAACCTTTCTTTGTCTATTCCAGATATGAAAGAAGTTCAGGAAATGCCTGCTTCCTCCACCCTTTCCACTAGGCTTTTAATCATATGTCCCAATTATGCAAAGAAGCAAGTTCTTTCTCATTCCTCCTCACTTCTTCCCAAGCATATTATTTTCCTCTTCCCTTTTCTTTCAAAACCACACCCAATAGGGGCGGCCAGGTGGCTCAGCGAGTAACAGCACCGGCTCCAGTGTCGGGATGACCTGGATCAAATCCGGGCTTAGATACTCAGCACCACACCCAGAAATAATAACTGGCCATGTAACCTTGAGCAAGTAACTTAACCCTGATTGCTTTTTAAAAAAACCACACCCATTCCCTGTGTTATTTAAATTCTTTTAAATAACTTAATAAAGAGTTTAATACTTAAACTCTTTCTGGAGGACTTAAACCTTGAGTGTTTATTTGCATGTTTTGTTTTAGTTTTGGGATAAGGTCTCCCTATCTCACTCAGGCTGAAAATGCAGTCTTTCTTGTCTCCTCCATTTATATTTCTACATTTCTCTTCAGCTCTGGGGTTTTTTGCTTTTGTTTTTGTTTATGTCATGAATGTTTGGCAGTTCTCTATTCTATTGAAGATCCATTTTTCTTATAGCATTATACCCAATTTTGCAGTTATTCTTGGTTAAGCCTTTATCCTTTTGCCTTTCAGGATATTGTATAATAAGGTTTTTCCCCCCACCTCTGAAGTGATTGCAAAATAGTCTCATGTAATCTTGACTATGGCTGTTTGGTACTTGAACTCTTTGTTTTTGTCTGCTTGAAGGATTTTTTTCCCTTTGACTTAGAAGCCCTAGATTTTGGCTATAATGTTCCTGGCAGTTTTCAGTTTGGGGTTTCTTTTGAAAGGTGTTTGGTGCATTTCCCTCCCTCTATTTTCAGTTTGTCCTATAATTCTAATAGTTCTGAGTAGTTTTCTTTTGCGATTTCTTGAAATAAGGTATCCAGATTTTTTGTTCGGCCATGTTTTTTTTAGGAAGTTTAAATTAACTCTCTGACCTGTTTACCAAGTCAGTTGATTTTGCTATCATTTATCTTTTATGTTCTTCTATTTTTTCAATCTTTTGATTTTGTCCTAACATTTCTTTTCTTTTTTTTTAAAAGCAATCGGGTTAAGTAATTTCTCAAGGTTACACAGCCAGTTCTTTTGTGTGGGTGTTAAGTATCTGAGCCTGGATTTGACCCCTGGTCTCCCAACTCTGGGGCCGGCACTCTTATTCACTGCACCACCTGGCCGCTCCTTGTTCTAATATTTCTTGTTTGTCGCATGGAGTCACTGAGTTCAGATTGTTCCATTCTATTTTTTTCAAGAAGTATTTTATACTTAAGTAAGGATTTCATCCTTCTGTTTTAAGTTATTTGTTGATCTTCCATTTTTTCCCCTCCAGAGCTCTTATTTCAACTTTTATTTATTTTTTTCAGTCTCTAACCTTTCTTCCGGCCAATCTTGCAGTTCTTATGGTCAAACAATCATTTTATTTGTGGTTCCCCTTGTACTTCTTGTAGAGCTATTCTTTTCATCTGCAATTACCTCTTGGGTTTCTCTTAATCTATATTATTCTTTATTATGGCTTTCTTCTGTTTACTGATATGTACCCAGGTGTAACTCCCTTTTCAATGCTTTAAGGTTTCAGATCCATTTACTGGGGTTGGTACTAGTTTCCCTGGTTCAAATTTTCTTTTAGTTTCTTCTGAGTTCTGGTCCTTTTTGGTGCTGTTTCCAATAAGATGGAGGGCTTTACTTCTGTCTCTTTGTCAAGGTCAAGTTTAGATACTTTTTTATCCATGAAGTCTTCTCTGCTCTCCCTCCAAGTCTTCCAGATAAGAGTCTCCTCCTTATTTATCTATCATTTATTTGTTTGTTTGTTTATTTAATAGCATTTGTCTGGATGTCTCCTTTCATTCCTATCAGACCTTTTTATACCTAATTGGGCATACACAACCAAATCATAGAATTTGAGAGTTAGAAAGGACTTCAGTGACTACAATATGCCAGACAAGTGGTTACATATAACATTCACTTGAAGACTTCCAAGGAGGTAGAACCCATGGCCTCAGGAGGTAGCCCATTCCACTTTGGGACAACCCTAATTACTGGGGAGTTCTTCCTGATGTCAAGCCCAAATCTGCCTTTTTTGTCACTTCATCCCATTATGTCAGTCCTCAGAGGCCAAGCAGAATACATCACATATTTCCTAGTAGTTTGCAAGCTCTGTGAGGGCAGGGATTGCATTGTTTTTCATTTTTGTGACTCTAGCACTGAGAATAGTGAGGGGGCTGGCATAGACCTATGATGCCATCAGTGAAGGAGGAATTCCTGGTATAAAAAGTGCTGCTCCATTAACGCACTTCAGCAAATGGAACTAATTGTCTTAGAGAGTTGGCTGGGGAACTATGGTAAGAGATGACATGATTTACCTTTGATCACACAGCTAATGCCTAGGTTTTCCTGACCCCCATCCTCCATACCACTCTGTCTGTCATATCACATACAGTAAGCATTTAGTCAATTCTCATTGAATTGAATTGGTTGCTTCAGATAGATGGGCAGTTTCCTGGAGCTCCCTGTACAGTTTGGTGTCCTTGATGTTGTCACATCTTCCCTGGTATGAAATCAGGGGGATTTCCAGTGCACAGCACAGTGTTGGAACATAGTAGGTTTTTCATAAATGCTAATGGATTGGTTCCCACTCATCTCAGTTTTGGGATTGGCACCACAGACACCTTGGTACCAACAGGCTTGGCTTTGAGATCTGCCCTCATTTTCATCTCCACCCAGAATCAGAGTCCTCAGGCCAGGGAGGGGCTTGCCCTCCCCGCCACATGTGATATGCCTAATCACTGGCATGTGGTGGCCCTGCCTCAGGCAGGATACTACAGTTTCACTAATGCTGGCTCATCAATCTGAGGGTCCTAGATAATTAAGGCATTTCCCAGTCCACTCCCGGGGCTGAGAGCGGCCAGAACCCTTCCTGCCAGAGCAGATGGTTGATTCCACTCAAGTGTCAGGTGACAAAGACCACAGTGTCAGCACTTCAGTACCATCCAGAGGGGAGTAGGTTAGAGTCTTAATTGTGGTTCAGAGAGAGTCCCTGCTGCCTTCTCTTTCAAGTCTTCCAGACTGATAATAATACTACTAACAGTGAGCATTTAAGGTCTGCAAAATGCCACATGTAGGTGATCTCATTTAGCCCTCCCAACAACCCTGGCGGGGAGGGGGGAAGGTGCTGTGGTTTCCCCCATTTGATAGATGGAGAAACTGAGGCTAAGAGAGGTTAAGTGAATTGCCCAGGGACACACAGCCAGTAAATGTCTGAGATAGGGTTTGAACTCAGGCTTTCTTGACTTCAAGTCAAGTTTAGCAATGTATTCACTGTGCTAGCCAGCTACTTCTCAAGACTGGGCCTTCTTTCCCTAATGCTATCTAAAACATGCACACACACAAGAATTCACAAATACGATGCCCATCCAGGTGACACACACACACACTCTCTCTATCACTGTATATATATACATATATGTATATATACACATATACTATATATGATGTGTGTATATGTATCCCCACATATACACATCCATAAGGACATACCCATAACTATGACTCACAGGTAAGCAGAGAAACACATGACCAGATTAGAAAAGGTAGCTGCATATTTACATTCACACCCATGCCAAGGGAAGAGGTCACAAAGAAAACCTTCCTTATAGTACAACATGTCTAAAAACACAATGAACTGCCTTAGGATGCAGTGATCGCCCCATCACTGCATGACTTCAAGGGATACCACGTGACCACTTTCCAAAGCTACTGTACGAGACAGTTTGTCCTGAGGTTTGACTTTAAAGAGGACCCCCCACCCCCGCCGGGGTCCCATCAGACTTACTTCTGGGAGGCAGTGCTTGTGATCGAGAGAGTGCTGGGCCCAGGGTTGGAGAGTTGGAGTCAAATCTCACCTCTAATGCTCATGAGCTGGATGACTTGGGGAAGATCCCTTTACTTCTTCTATAAAATGGGGACAAGAAGCTTCCCTCTCCCTCTCTCTGTGTTTTTGGGGATGAAGGGGCTTTGTTAACCTTAAAGAGCTGGAGAAAAGGGAGATATGATTGAGAAGTGTGGTGTATGAACATCCACATTTATCCAAACATGCACATGCCAGGAATTTAGACAGGCATGTCTTTCCATGCCCAGGAGCACACATAGGAACAAGCAGTTTTCATCCATTGCCCTGTCTTGCCGTGAGATGATCATGGTTTCTTGAGGCTTGTTGGGACCATATCACAAGCTCCAGAAGGGTCTACCTGCTAGAAAAGCTTGGGGTATAGTCCTAGTAACAGGTTAGACATCCTTTCCAAGAATAAAGTAGGCTTGCCACTTGGGGATGAATTCTTTGGCAACCCATGAGCCAAAGAACAAATACAAAATGCCTTTTGGTCCTATGATCCCCTTCTTACTGTGTAGTGATGGGGACAGAGTGGATAGACATTACCTCAGCTATTGATACCCAAAACATGTGTTCTCTGTCCAAACGACCAATGACACTATACTGTACTAACTGGAGGAAGTGAGCCATGCCGTTATTCAACTTCTTGCCATAAAGGAAACCAGAAGACACAAAGAAATTTACCCTAATGGAAGGATAGTTCACAGGTTCTCCTTTGAGAGGACAGTAAAGCAGATGGTTTCCTTGTGAGTCTAAAGATAGCAAGAACCATTATTTCATGGTTTTTCATGGTATTTCACTTGGTCATCTGACCTTCAATGCTAAAGGTGAAAAGGAGCAAAAAGTCTCCATGGCATTGCCTATGCCAACATCTGTGCAGAGGATGGAGAAGCTGAGGTATTCTAAGAAGAGCTTGACAAAATCCTCTAAACCAATCCAGTGGACATGTTGATAATCAGCTAGTACCTGGGGGCCCAACCAGCCAAACTGAGTGGAAATTTGGGAAGTCACTTCAGAAGGAATAATCTCATTCATGATCATAACCTTCAGGCAAGGAATATAACAGGGAGATATAAGCTCACCAAAAGAGTTCACTACTGTCATGGAGGTAATTTAGCACAGAATCCAAATCAAAGAAGGATTCCCTATGGATTGCAAGGTTCTGCCAGGAATTCATGTTTGTAAATGATGTTATGCTAGTTGCCTCAAGCCCTGGAACATTGCTGAACTTCTTGGATGAGATCCATAACTAATCAAAAGATTTCATCTTAATCATCCACACAGGAAAAACCAAGTGGATCACAAATGTCTATTTCCCACATTGTGATATGCAGTTATTGGACAACCTATAGAGCTTGTCTTATATGTATATTGGGCAGATAATATAAATGACCAAGCAAAATTCTCTTAATGACCACAAACTTCTCCCAAAAATAAAGACCTATAATTTCAGAATATTCCATCAGTATCATCATATGACTATAATATCCTATCAGCATTGTATGACTACAAGACATGGAACAGTGTATTCTCCAAAGAAGTATGCATACCTCTTTGGAGGCTAGATGGCACAATGGATAGAGCACTGGATCTGGAGTCAGGAAGACCTGAGTTCAAATCCAACCTCAGACACTTACTAGTTGTGTGACCCTGGTCAACTCACCTAACCCTATTTGCCTCAGTTTCCTCATGTGTAAAACGAGCTGGAGAAGGAAATGGCAAACCACTCCAATATCTTTGTCAAGAAAACTCCAAATGGGATCATGAAGAGTCAAAAACGACAGAAAAAATGGTTGAACAACCACAATAACCTCTTGGAGAGGGCATGGAGGGCATCTCTTAGAGAATGTGACAGCTAAGGAAGTCCAGAGAAGTTCCAGGAAAAAGGTCATTGGAGAGAGCAGATAGGCTGGTAACCTGGAGGTGGATGGCCCATGTGTTCCACCGAGTTGTCAGGAGACACTGAAGAAGCCTTGCCCCTGCCCATCCCAGCCACGCATTGGGGGTTCCTCTGGTTTAGTGTATGAGAAGACATGGATAAAAACCATACAAGATTGCAGGGGATTGTCTGACACATAAGAATAACAACACTTTAAGGCTGCATGATGTTATCTCATTGGATCCTCACAATAACTCTGGGAGACAGCTGCTATTATTATCCTTCATTTTACAGGTCAGGAAACTGAGGCACCAAGAGTTGCTCAGGGCCATACATCAAGTTAATGTTTGAGGAAGGATTTAAATTCAGGTTTTCCTTACATCAAGTCTAGCCCTCAGTCCATTGATCCACCTACCAAGCTGTCTGGTTATGTGATTCTGCACAAGGTAGTAACCTCAGTGCTCTGGGAAGAGCACAATGCAGGTCTGCTCTGGCAAAGGAAATTTCCACACCAGGAGTTCCCCATACTTCTGGCATCATTGGGTCTGGAACCAGAAAGCAAACAAAAAAAACCCTCTTTCAGCATCATTCTGGGAATTGAAGGGCAAGTCACTCAAAAACCCATGTTTATTCTGACAACCATATATTTGCTTCCTAAGCCCCATGACCTTGTCTGTCACATTCCCCTGAGTCTGAAAAAGAGGTCACTGCTCCCTCCACAAGAGCTTGCAGAAACCACAAATAGGTGGAGGCAGGAGCAGAGATCTTAGACACTTGACACAGAAATGGGGGGAAGGAGAGAACTTTCCCCTCCCTGGATGGAACCTGCCCAGGAAGCCAGGCACGCCTTGAGACAATGATTCCCAGGGACCCCAGGAGGAATTTTCCATCTTCTGAATGGGATAACAGGATAGTCATAGTTACAATGCCACCCACTCAGATGGAGAAGGGAAACCACTATCAGAGAAGCGTTTTTTGGCACAAAAGGCTCATGATACAGAGAGTGAAGGACCCAAGATTCACCATTAATGAGGACAAATGAGAAAGCACGACGACACAGCCACCAGACTCTGGCCCTTTTTACAGTCTGGGGAATGGGAAGGGAAGAAGAAAAGGATGTGTCTATGCCCAAACCTAGTAGGCTTTTTAGGAGCTGTAAGAGAACTTTAGAACATGGAACATCAGAGATAAGAGGGACCTTAAAACAGGGATTGTCAGAGCTAGGAGAGACCTTATTATATCAAAGGTAGAAAGGATCTTATAACAGAATATCAGAGGTAATGTAGGTAATTTAGAACATAGACTGTAAGAGCTGGGAGAGTATTTAAAATAAGTCAGAGCTGGAAGGGAACTTAGAACAGGGAATGTCTGACCTGGGAGGGACCTTAGGACAGGGATGGTCAAAGCTGGGGGTTGGGGCAAGAGTGTCGCTCCTCAGAACAGGAAATGACAGAAAGGAAGAAGCCTGGAACAGAACTTCAAGATCATCAAGGCAGCTAGATGGCAAAGTGGACAGATCATGGGACTTGGAGTCAGTTGAAATCTGGCCACAGACACTTACTAGCTGTGGGACCTCTAGGCAAGGGCTTCCTCTGTGTCTTGGTTTCCTCATCTTTAAAATGGAAATGAATGATTGTAGCATCTGCCTCCCAGGGTTGCTGTAAGGATCAAACGAAATAACATATAATACAAACTTTAAAAACTTGAACTTGCTCCAAACCTCTGATCTTACCATTAGGGAAAACCAAAAAGTAGGAAAATTATTTGCCTCAAGTCTGTGAGCAAATCAGTGACATAAACAGACCTGGAATCAAGTCTCTTGTTTCTTAGCTGAGGTATCAGTGTGCTTTCTTAAAATCCACTTAACTTGTCTTATCTAAACTCTGTGTCTGTCTCAGAGCTGAGCAGAGACTTCCTCATAGATTGAAGAAATAAATGCTTATTGAATGACCGACTGTTCTCTAAACAGAGGTGACCCTGGGATGGACCTTCTGTCAATAAATCCTAATCGAGTATTTCTTGTATGCCCAGTCACATGGTGGTCTGGGGGCAGGGTTGGCAGGGAGATGTATTATTTGCAAATGGCACAAAGCTGGGAGGGATAGTAAACATGGTAGATGACAGAGACTTGAAGACCCCTTCCCCCAGTGGCCCTAGCCTGACTCCTGAACCTCCAGAAGCCAACGCTAGGAGTCAGAAGGTGGAGCTGTCCAGGCTAGCACTTCTGTCTTGTTTCGGGAGTTAACTTTTACCCCTTTGGCAGCTGTGATGGACTGAGAGCTGAGATCCTAGAGACTTTGGCTCCATTTACCAGAGATCATATTGCCTTCTGATCTTTCTGAAGGCCCTTCCCCCAACCCCATCCCATTCTTCCCCAACTAAGATGCCTTTAGGCTTCCAGATGTCACTTAGTTCAGTCCTGAACTGGATGAAGAAGCTCATTGACTTTCTCTTGGCTGTATTGAATCTTTTCTCCATCTGACACCCCTTTTTAATCTTGGCCACATGTGCTGCATTCGTTTATCAACCTGTTTCAGCCTGGCTTCTGACCTCACTGCTCAACTGAAGATGCTGCCTCCAAGGTTACCAATGATCTCTAAATGACCCAGTCCAGTGGCTGTTCCTCAAGACTCATCTTTGTCAAATGAGGTAATGTCTTCGAACACCTAGCAAGCTTTAAAGTGGGACACAAATGTAAGTTGCTGTTGTTGCTGTTGTCGTTAACCTCTGTGACAACACTTGACACTACTGATCACCTTCTGCTATGGAATATTTTCTTCTCTCTGGAGCTTCACTCTCCACTCTCTTTGGCTTTTCCTCTCTGTCTGACCATGTGTTCTCTCTTTGTCTCTGTCTCTGTCTCTCCCTCCCTCCCCCCTCTCCTCTTGCTTTTTCTCTCTCCTCTCCTCCCTCTCTTTCTCTTTCTCCCTCTCTCTTCCCCTCCTTCCACCCACCTCTCTCTGTCTCTTTCTCTGTCTCCCCCTCTGTCTGTCTGTCTGTCTGCTTTTCTCTCTCACTTCATCTGCTCCCACGGGCTTGATGATCATCTCCATTCAGATACAGCACTTAGCAAAGTTTCAGACATATAGAAAATGCTTAATAAATGTTTACTGACTGCAGATGATTTCAAGATTCATTGATATACTTCCTGTCTCTTTCCTGAGCTTCAGTCTCAAATCACCAGGCACTTATTGGATATCTCCTACTGGATGTCGCCTAAGCATCTCAATGGTATCTCAACCTTACCATGTCCAAAATGTAACACAACACCAGGAGAACAATGCATACAATAACAGTTACACTGTAAAGATAATCAATTTTTAACATCTTAGGAAATCTGATCAACACAATGACTCATGACACACCCAGATACCCACCTCCTGACAGATGGGCTCCTAGAGTAGAATGAGATTTTTTTTAAAACATGACCAATTGTAGGATGTTACATTTGACTGTACAGGATGGTAGCAGGGATTTTGTATTTCTTTTTTCAGTGGAAGAGGTTGCGGGGGGCAAGGTGTATCCTTTTCTGGTCCATGGTAAGGACCACCTTTTTGCCTTTCTTTGTATACCCAACATTTAGCACAGTAAGTGCTTAATGCTTGTTGGTAGGCAGTGGGGATACAAAGATAAAAAACAAGAGACTCCCTGCCCTCAAAGAGCTTATCTGAGCTTCCTCCATCATCTCTCTAAGCTGCCCAGGTTCACAACAGTAAAGAAGGCAGAAACCAATACATTGCCATCAGATATACTCATGGACAGCAAGAAGAAACAGATGAGGAGGTGGGGAAACAGATCCCCAACCAGGGGCCACTCTTGGCACAGACATATGAGGAAGTTGGGCTAGGATGTGTCAGTTACACAGAAAGTGAAGCTTAGAATTTCTAGATTTGCCTTAATGAGCTTTAGACTAGAATGGCCCCAATAGATATGTCTAATGGGGAGATGATCCCCAACCTCAGCCAGAAGAGGGTAAAGGCACACTTAGCCATCTTTGATGAGGCTGAATCCCCTAACCTAGATAAATGACATCCTTAGGTACTGAAAGAATTAGCTGATGGGCTGACTGAGTTGCTATCAGAGATCTTTGGATGGTCAGGGGATTGGGAAAGGCAGTGCAGGACTGAAGAAGGCAATAGGTGGTTTCAATATTTAAGTAAGAGAAGGAAAAAGTCTTCCAATTGTACACCAGAGAGTTTGATTCAATTTCTGACCAAATTCTGGGATGTGGATTTAAAGGAATGGTTGTGATCATTGAGAAAAGGAAGCGGCTGGAAGAGGGCAGAACCAGGAGCAATGGGGGTGGGTTGGGGGGGGGGGGAACAGACATACAATGGCTACAGATTTTAAGCTAAATGTCAGGAAAAACTCACTCACAAGGAGAGTTGTCCTCAAGTGGAGAGGGCTGTCTAAGAGATGGTGACTTTTCCCATTCTTGTGGTCTTCACTTTTCAGGTGTGTTGTAAAGGGAAATATTTTTCATATATGAGTTTCTCTCTCTCTCTCTCTCTCTCTCTCTCTCTCTCTCTCTCTGTCTCTCTCTCTGTCTTTCTCTAGTTTCTCCCTCTCTCTTCTTCACCTCTCCCATTTCTCTTTTTTCTCTCTGTCTTTTTTGTCTTTCTCTCTCTCTCCTTTCATTTCCAACCAAATGCCAAAGTGATACCTCTCTCATATCTCTTGCATCTGTCACCTTCTCTCTGCTCACACAACCAGCAGCCTAGTTCATGCCTTCTTCATCTCTTACCTGGATTATTGTTGCAATAGCCTCAGAACTGGCCTCCCCTTTCAGTCTTCCCTACAATCCATCCTCCACACAGCTGTCAAAATAACCTTCCTGAAAGCATTATTCTGACCTTGTCACTGTCTTGCTCAAAAATCTTCATTGGTTTCCTATTACCTTTTGGGGGGGAAAAAAACCAATCCATCTTTTTTTTTTCCAGATGGATTTAAGGACCTCCATAGCCTATTTCCCACCTGGATTTCTGGTCTTCTTGAACACTTCTCTCTGTCCCAGCCCAGCTGGTCTACCAGGTGTCCCCTGAGTTCCCCATCCCATCTCCTCCCTCTACACCGTCCCTCGTGCCTACCACTTAGACAGCTTCACTTCCTTCAGAAGCTGCCTCTTCCTGGGAGTCTCTCCCCAGTAGTTAGAGCATTCTCTGCCTCACATTATTTCTCATTTACTTATCTATGTTCATGTTGTATCTACCCAATAGTATGGTATGTTCCTTCCATTTTCATTCTCAATGCCCAGCACTTAATGCACATTTATGAATGGATCTAATTTGAATTGATCACTCACTGTGTCTGAAAGGAAGGGTTTTGGTGGATAAGTCGCTGAGGTCCCTCTCAGTTCTTCCCTCCCATATCTGGTGTTATTCTCCATTGGCCTCCCTGCTCCTCTGTGCTGCAGACTGTCATCCACACAGCTACCTAAGTGATCTTCCTAAAGCGCGTGTCTGTCTGGTGAACTCCACTGGCTCCGTCTGCCTTTAGGCATTATACAAGCTTGCTCCTTGGTTGAGTATTTAGAGCCTTTCACAACTTGGCTCCCACACACTTCTCTTTTTCTTTTCATTTGTCTTTTTTTGGGAGGCAGAGGTAAGTGACTTGCCCAGGGTCACATAGCTAGTTGGATTTGAATTCAGGTCCTCCTGACTCCAGGCCTGGTGGTCTGTCCACTGCACTCCCTAGCTGTCCCTCCCACATCCTCTTCTAAATTTCTTGTGCATGACTCCCTTTCTGTGTATTCTTTGATCCAGCCAATTGGCCTTCTTGCTACTACTCTTTATACACAATGCGCCATTTCCCATCTCTCTGACATTGTAGGGGTCATTATCCATGCCTGGAATGTGCTCTCTCCTTTCCTACGGAAGGGATGAGGACCACAAATTCTAAAGGTTCAGTGTGGAAGGTTCTAAGGCAAGTCAAATGTGGGGTCAAGATAGTGGAAGGACTCAGCCCTCAAGGGAGCTGGGTGGTGAAGTGGGTAGAGTACTGGATTTGGAGGCAGGAAAACCTGAGTTCAAATCCTGCCTCAGGCATTTACTGGCTGTGTGACCCTGGGCAAGTCACTTAACCTCATCTATAATTTCTTCATCTTTAAAATGGTGGGAGAGATTGGACTCAGTGATCTCTAAAATGCCTTTCCAGTTCTAAATCTCTGATTGATGAAACATCAGAGCTAGAAGGGTCTTTAGAATACAGAGTAGTTAAGCTAAGAGAGGCCTTTGAACATAAAGCATAAAATGTCAGGGCTGAAAATGTCCTTAGAATAGGGAATGTCAGAGCTGGGAGGGGCCTTAGAACAGAGTGTCAGAGCTGAAAGAGGCCTTAAAGACCACCTAGCTCAAATACATGCCCAAGGTCACCCTCAGAGTCAGTAGCAAAGCTGAGACCAAGGCCCAGGCTTCTTCACTCCTCAGGCCAGGTCTCCTTCCCTGTTCCCAACTGTCCTTGCCCCAGAAGCCTTGCACTGGCCAGCTCTCAGGGCCCTCCTTAGGACTCTGGCTCTCTCCTGCCCTCAGTCTCCTCCCTCCACCCTGGGCCAGGGCTGAGGCCAAGAGGAGAGCCAGGGGGAGGGTGATATATGGCACACAGGCCAGGTGCCGCTGCCCCCTGGGCCCCAGGTGGGTGCATGGGGGATGCTGCCCCCACCCCTCACTAGTGAGTGAATCCTTCCAGAGCCAAGATAGGGAGGACGCTGGCTGCTCTTCATGCTACATCTCTGTCCCTCTGGTCAATTTGCTTTTCCTAATGTCAGGCCCCTGTGGAGCCAGTTCATCTGTCGCATAGCAACTAGCTGGTGCTGCGGGGCCAGCCATGCATAAAAGATGCCCCGAGTGGCGGGGGCACTGGGGTGAGGATCTGCAAAATTAGATAGGAGCACTGCAGGAAGAGGAATGGGGTGTCCGGCCCAGGGATGGGTGGGATGGATCGGGGACCTTCTCTTCCCATTCCTGCCAGCAAAGGGCTGGGGGAGTAGCAAAGGTTTGCCCAGGGGCTTCTAGGGAACCTGAGGAGAGGCTGCTTGGTAACCAAGTCAGTTCTGAGCTCCCCACCCTCAGTCACATGGCACCTGGGTAGAAGTGATCTCTCCAACCTTCTCATTACACAAAAGAGGAAATGAAATGACTTGTCCAGGGTCACATGGCCAGTAAGTGTTGGTGGTGGGATATGAATCCAGGTCCTCCTGGCTCCAAGTCCAGTAACCTCCATGCTACTCCACACTCCTTCATTGTTAGTGGACTTTCAAACTTGTAGAAGCTTTTTGGAAAACAATCCAGCAGTACATAGTAAGTGTTATAGAAATAATCATACCTGTTGAGCCAATAATCCCCTTGCTAAGCATATACACTGAAAGCTTTATCAGAAACAAATAAACAACAAACTACCTCTTCAAAGATATTCATAACATCATTATATGTAATTGTAAAAGAATGAAGGAAGAAAGAAAGAAAGAAAGAAAGAAAGAAAGAAAGAAAGAAAGAAAGAAAGAAAGAAAGAAAGAAAGAAAGAAAGAAAGAAAGAGAAAGAAAGAAAGAAAGAAAAGAAAGAAAGAAAGAAGGAAAGGAAGGAAGGAAGGAAGGAAGAAAAGAAGGAAGGAAGGAAAGAAGGAAGGAAGGAAAGAAGGAAGAAAGAGGAAAATATGATAAATCTAGAAAAATCTGGAAAGATATTTGGGGGGGGGACGATCTTTATGAAATAATGAAAAGTGGAGAAAAAAAACCAGAAGACCGATTACATTAGCTATGACCCTCTGAAGGGAAAAGTAAATCAGTAGGCAAAGAGATAAGATAAGAATTTAAGAAGGATGGCATCTCTCCACATGGAAGAAAAAACTACTAAAAAAAACTGGAAAAAACTACTTCCAGGAGATTTGTGATAATGGGTAAGAGAAGTATCTTGGAGAGAGATTGTGAAACATTCATGGACTTCAGAGGTAGTGAGGTGGCACAGCTGTGGATAGAGCGCTGGTCCTGGACTCAGGAGGACCCGAGTTAAAATCCTGCCTTCGATACCAATTAGTTGTGTGATCCTAGGCAACTTACTTAACCTCTGCCTGCCTCAGTTTCCATATCTGTAAAATGGGGATAATAATAGCACCTACCTCCCAGGATTGTTGTGAGAATCAAATGAGATCATATTTGCTATGTGCTTTGCAAATTTTAAAGCTCTGTATAAATGCTAGCTGCTACTACTACCACTACTACTGCTACTACTACTACTGCTACTGCTGCTACTACTGCTACTACTGCTGCTACTACTACTACTACTACTACTACTACTACAATACCACCACTCCTCCTCCTGCTGCTGCCATTCCCACTATTTCTACCACCACCACCAAGGTGACATAAGGGAGTGCATGCCCCAGAGGTATTGGGAAAATGTTCTGCATTTGCTCTTTGCCTGGTCTTCAAAGTAAATAGTCCTGTGTAAAGCCTAACTGATATTAAATGGTTAAATTGAAATGGGAATGCCAGTCACTGGCCCCTAAAAATAGGAACACAACACAAGTCAATGGCATAGAAAAGAGACATTCCATCAACTCCATGTGGGTGCCCTGGAACCCTGAGACGCAACCTAGTGCTCATGGGAGTAGGGCCAGAGCACAGATGTTATAAATGGGAAAGGGGGGGGCAAAGAATAAAAATACTGTGAAAAGGGTGAATTCTTGCCTAATAATAAGAATAACGTTTATATAGCACCTACTCTGTGCTAGGCACTGTGTTAAGTTCATTACAAATATCTCACAACAGCCCTGGGAAGTAAATGCTATTATTATCCCCATTTTACAGTTTAAAAATTGAGTCAAACAGAGGTTGAGTGACTTGCCCAAGGACACAGAGCTAATAAGCATCTGAGTTAGATTTGAACTCAGGACTTCCTGATCACTATCCAATCATGCTGAAAAAGCCCTGAGATAAACACTACAGATATTATTTAATTTGATTCTCTTAACAACCCTAGGAAGCAGGTGCTATTATTATCCCTGTTTTACAGTTGAGGGAACCAAAGCAGATGGAGATTAGCTGACTTGACTAGGGTCACACAGCAAGTAGTATCTGATTTGAACTCAGGTCTTTCTGATTCCAGGCCCAGCACTCTATTCACTACACCACCTAGGTGCCCTCCTGTGTCAGGAGGTCAGAGAGCAGAAGAATGTGACCAAGGGAAAGAAGGACCACTGAGCTTCTGGAACCAAGTAATAGCTACAAGGTTCTTCTTACAGATGGAAGTTCTGCTTGGAAAGGCAAAGAAGGGAGTTGGTAGAATAATCAATTCAATCAGAAGACAACCAGAAACATCGTTTAATGGGACATCTGATCATCAGGATAAGTATTGCAGTTTATGTACCAACATTTGTAGCAGAGAATATAAAGGGAAGAAATTCTATGAATTTCTAACTCAGGGGTTCTTAACCTGAGGTTCATAAGTTTTAAAAAAAGTCTTTTGAGACTTGCATTTCAGTAGAATTAGTTTCCCTCGTGGCCCTTTGTATTTTATTTTGTGCATTTATAAACATAATTCTGAGAAGTGGTTCCTAGGCTTCATTAGACTCCTGGAGGGAGCCATTACACAAAAGATGACAATCCCCTACTCCAAATTAAATCAATGCATACTTTCATATAGAATCATAGAATTGGAGAGTTAGTCTGGACCAAAGGGACGCCTGACAAGTGGTTAATCAGCCTCTGCCTGGAGATCTCCACTTTGGTAGAACCATTGCCCCCCCCCCCCCCCCAAAAAACCCTTCCAAATCAGGCTACCCACCTTTGGGGCAATTCTCACGGTTAGGAAATTCTTATTGACATGAAGCCTCAACCTACCTCTCTGCAATTTTTTCCTTTGTTCTTGGTTTTCCCCTCCAAGGCCAAAGAGAACAAGTGTGAACTGTCTTCCATGTGACAGCCCTTCAAACATAGCGACAGCCAACCACCCTGAGTTCTCTTCTCCAGGCTAAACATACCCCAGTTATCTCAGCAGATCCTCATAGGATATTACCTCAAGGCCCTTTCTGGGCCTTCCTTGACTCAGTGACTTGAATGAAAAGGTGGGAAAACATCAGGAATGCAAAAATGTACATGTTGAAATACATAGTTTGAAAATAAGGACTGATAGCGGCCTGAAAGGTCTAGCTTGCACAGCAGCCTCCTTACCTCTAGGTCAGGAATGCTTCCTTTGGGGAGTGGCTTAGACTCAGAAGCTGTTGAGGTCCCTTCCAGCTCACAGACTCTATAAAAAGAAAAGAATGAGGCATCCCCAGCCATAGCATGCAAGCACCAATAACATCACAAAAATGGTTCTATCGTAGCAGAAGGAAAATGATGAAGTCATTACAAGGAGGCGGGCGGGCTTTCTCAGACGATGTCTCACAGCAGGTCACATCTTCAGCTTCATAAAATCGCTGAAAGATGAAGCTTAGACAAGACCCTGCTGTGCTTATTGGGTGTTATCTATTTCTAAAAAACTACCTGTGAATCGGTCAGACAGAACACAACCTTTCAAGGCAATCCTCCACCAAGGGGGCCTTCTATGCAGACTCCAAATTGTGGAAGATTTCTTCAATGATCAAAGCCTGGCAATAATCTTTTTCAGTGATACTCTGATGATTCACACTAAGCCATTCCTAAAACATGGAAATGCATGCTGGAAAAAGATACTCTCTACCATCATGAAGGAAACCCAGAGCAATGGCCAAGTGCAAGCAGATTTCCCTATAGAAAGTGAGGCAGCTCAGATTCTCCTATTTGCAGATGACAAATTTTTGAGCTCCCCTGCACATCTTTCCAGTCACCCAGGCTCATGACCTTGGAGTCATTTTTAGATCCTCAGCCTCTCTCACCATGCCATTTACCCCACCTTATCCACCAAGTTCAATTGGTCACCATGTTCAGTTGGCCAACAAGTGTGACCATTTCCACCTGCTCATGTATCCACTTGTAGAAAACCCATCCAACTGCTACCTTCATTCAGTCCTTCCCTCATCCTACTACAATGGCTTACTAATTTCAAATCTCTCCCAGAGCCCTTCCCATTGCTTGTATCTCTCCAGCCCTGCCTGGTGCCTTATACTACTCTCTGCCCTGCTTCTTGAGTCCAGCTCTTTGCTTTGATGAGCCCCCACTCAGCCGGCACCCACTCACCACTGTAGTTATTCATGGTGGGAAGGATAAAGATTAATTTGCCTGCTATGAGCCAAAGAGCTAAGTTTTTCAAAGAGACAGTGCTTCACATTTGAATTTCCTCTTTGTGGCTGCTCCTAGGGGGGAGAAGGTCATTTTAGGTTTAATTTGACAGAAACTAATAATTGGGTTGAAGGAGAAATCACGCGTTGGGTGTCCTGGAACCGGGGATCATCAATGAGGAGCAAACCCAACTTCCACTTTAGACACTACACAACAAATGCATGTATATTAATGCTCCTCAAACACCCTCCTCCAGTCAGGCGTGCTTGTTTTAGGCAGACTATCATCAGATCAATAATTAGGCCCCATGTATTTTAATAACCTGAGTTTAAGCCTTTGATTGTTTTTCATAATTTTGCATTAGTGTTGGACAAGTCGAATGACTTGTTGAGATGAAAATGAAAACAGGGAGGGATGCTGAAGGGACTCCTCGCTGTGGGAGTCTAATGGACAAAATACCTGAGAGGAGAAGACCAGATCTGTGCTGGGGTCACTGAACTCCATGCAGTTGGGGGCCATGTCTGTTGGTCCTGGCTGCCCTTGGGATTTCAGTATTTCAGGCCTCCAATTGCCAATCAAAAATGAATACTGTAAACAAAAGATGATTGCATGGTTTGAGGGGAAAGAACAATGGTCGGGGTGTTGAGGCCAAGCTTCTCTGCTAGGAACTTGCTGTGTCACCTTGGGCAAGCTAGGTGGTGCAGTGGACAGAAAGCTGGGCTTGGAGTCAGAAAGATCTGAGTTCAAATCCAACTTCAGGTACTTACTGTATGACCCAGACAAAGTCACTTAACCCCTGTTTGCCCATCTGTAAAATAGGGTTCGTGGAAGGTTGTTGCGAGGATCAAATGTAGGAGCTGCAAAAATGCTTATTCAAATCCCTTCCCCATCTGGGCCCCAGCTGTGTGATGGACACTGGGCAGAATGAGCTCGAAGGCCCTTTCCAGTTCTGCCACTCTAAATTCTGTGTTCTAGGTGTCTCAGTTCTGACATTTTTTGTTGTTAAGGACCCGGGCTCCCTGGGCAAGGTCAAAAGACAGATGACGTATGTGCCCAGCTTTTAACCCTGTTCTCATATTCTATTCAAAGCCTTGACCTTTGCCTTTTCAGGGCTTTCTAGAAAGGAAGGAGGGGAAATTAATTTATTAAGCTCCTACTATTTGCCAGGCCCTGCGTTTAGCACTTTACAATTATCTCATTTGAAACTCACAACAACCCTGAGAAGTAGGCACTAATATCATCCCCATTTATAGATGGGGAAACTGAGTCACAGGTAAGATCAGTGATATACCCAAGGTCACTCACCTGTTAGGAGAGACAGGATTCAAACCCTGTTCTCCCTGACTTCAGGCCCAGCGTTCAATGCACTAGGGATGAATTTGTATACTGAGTCTGTTACCTGTGTTGTATGACTTCTCTGGACCTCAGTATCCCCATATATAACTAGAGGGGCTTAGATAAGATGGTCCCTAAGGTTCCTTTTAGTTCTGGGAAAAATAAGCACCTAGAGAAGTGAAAATCAGTGGACTTTGATCCCATTTATTATTATTAATTATTGTTATTATTTTCTCTGAACTGAACAAGTGACAAGATATAATAATATATTTATTCAAACTTGCTCTTGCAAATCAAAACTTTTTAATATTTTCTTTTCAAATGAAAATGTCATTTATCATCATCTGATGAAGGTCTCCCAGAAACAGTGGCACGCAGAACAAGCCGCTCCCGCCCCGGGGAATGATCGAGCAGCTTGTCAGCAAACCCTCTTCTCTCCGTTAATTTGATTTCTGCCAAAAAATCACTTAAGTGAGACCTGGCGAGACTCTTCTTTCCTGCTGGCTCCCGACCCCTTCTTTCCAAGCCATGTTTGTTAACCTCTGTCAGATGTACCTGAGGATGGTGAGATGGGAGGATGGGGATGATGGGGTGAACTTCCCCTTTTTATACTAAGCCATGGGCAATGGTGCTGAACCAAGAGGGAAAGATGACAAAGTTTCTACACCCCAGAATCTCATTGTCACAGATTGGCCATAGACATCACCCAGTCCTCATTCTTCTTCTCTTTCTTGATCACCTTGTAGCAGGATGACCTTCCCTTCTCTATACCTCAGTTTCCCCAACTGTAAAATGAGGTTGTTGGACTGGCAGGTCACATTGCTATAGAATCCCAGACTATCTGAGTTGGCAGGGACCCTGAAGGCATCTGGTCTGATCTGTACTGAAAGAAGAATTCTCTCCACATAATAACAATAACAATTGCAATTTCCATATGAGTAAGATAATAATAATAATATTAACTATCACTTATACAGGTCTTTGAGATTTGCAAAGCACTTTAAAGACACATTCTCAATTGATCCTCACAATCCCCCTGGGAGGCAGGGATTATTGTTATTAGACCCATTTTAAAGAGGAAGAAATTGAAGAAGACAGAGGTTAAGTGACTTGCCCAGGATCATACAACTATAAAGTGTCTGAGGCAGAACTTGAATCTATATCTCACTGAATCCAAGTCCAAGACTATCATAGCACCAATAGCTCCCTTTTCTCCAGCACTTTAAGGTTTACAAAGAACTGTCTATACAACAATGCATGATGCATGGATTGTGATGATTATTATTTCCATTTTACAGGTGAGGAAACAGAGGTCCAGTGAGGTTACCCCTGGTTATACTGGTATTAAAGAGTACAAGCAGCTCAATCACAGACCCCAGGATGACCCTCTGTATTCTCCAGTCCAATGCACACCTGCTCAAGAGTTATCTCTACAATGCACCCAACAAGTGCCCATACACCTCACCTTCCACACTCAAACAAATGTCTTTTAGCCTATGAAGAGTGGAGAGAAGTGGAGAGTCTTAGATCTGGGCTCTGACTCCAACTCTGCTTTTCTACCTGCGTGACCTTGTACAATTCACTTCCTTCTCTAGCCTAGGTTTCTTCATCTGTAAAATGAGGTGGCTAAGTGAATTGAACTCCCAAGTCTCTCTGAGCTATGTCTACCTAGGCTCTTTGGCCAGAGTAAGGGTGTCGAAGCCTGTAGGGATAGGGGTGCCAGGGACCCCTGGAGTCCTTTTGTCTTCAGTGCTGAGTGATAACAAGTGTATGGAAATTACTCACTGAAAGTGACATGCCTGGGCCTGAAACTACCATTTTCTCCTCCATTAGAACAATTTGAACATTGTTAGGCAAAGACAATTTGAAAGTGATTTGAGTCATGACAGAGAGACTCACAACTGCAATATTTATCTTTCAACTCCAGGTGAGGACGTTCCGGGAGATGGGAGATGTGACAGGTGAGCTCAGCTCCCATGACAAGTCACATACAGACACCCAGCTCCGCTCAGCTTGACTCAGCTCGACAGGGGTGCTGATGATTAGGGAGGCTTTCAGCTGGATCTTACTGATTGATTGGAGGAAGAAATCAGAGACTCACACAATGAAAGCTGGAAAGGACCTCGGTGGCTGTCTAGTCCAACCCATGGATGAAAGAGGCCTCCAAGGAGAGGGCGCCCACCTCCTCAGAAGGCAGCACATTCCGCTTGGGAATGGCTTTTATTGTTAGGAAGTTTTTCTTAAATTGGTCTCTTTGCAATTTCCTTCCCCCCCCCCCCCCCACCCATTGCTCCTGGTTCTGCCCCCTGGGGCCATATGACAGCCCATCGTTCCATTTTGGAAACTAGCTCTCACTTTCCCGTGAGTCTTCTTTCCTATGAGGTAAATATCCATAGTCGCTTCAATGCTTCCTCTTGTGGCATAGACTGATGGATGCTGCACCATCCCGGTTTAATAGAGAATGTCAGAGAACCTAATAGAACCAACATTTCAGTGATGCCAATAGACTAGATATTACTGCCCCCCTTTAAAGATGAGCCACGGAGTTCAGTCCTGGGCTGTATTAAGAAGAGGTTAGAATCAGAGGATCAGTGTCTCTCTGTCCTTGGTTCTGATCAGACCACATGTGGGCTACTGTGTTCTGTTCTGGGCACCACAGTTAGAAAGGACTTTGACTAGCTGGGGAGTGTCCAGAGGCGGGCAGCCAGGATGCTGAAGGGCCTGGAGTCCGTGCCTTGAGGACCGATTGGGCATGTTTGGCTCTGGATAAAAGAAGACTCAAGGCATAAGTATCTGAAGACTTGTCACGTGGAGACATGTTTGACCCCAGGGGGCAGAACCAGGAGCAATGGGGTCAGGGCAGAGTTATACAGAGGTGGATTTCAGTTTGATGTTAGGAAACATATCTTAACAACGAGTCCCAAAGTGGAATGGGTTACCATAAGAAGTAATGAGTTTCTCATCTTTGGGGGTATGCAAGCAGAGGTTGATCGATAGCTTGTTGGAGATGTTTTAACAGGGATTCCCCTTCAGGTGGTTCTGATGTCCCTTGGCAGTTTGGTTTGATTTTTTAAAAAATATTTTGATGGACTGTGACTTGCCCACACCATAGCAAGTATCAGGGGTGGAATCTGCATCCCAATCTCTCCTGACTCCAAGTCCAAAAATTTTGGTTCAAGGCCTGGATCTGTCTGCTTCCTAGTTGTGTAGTCTCAGGCAAGATACCTCCCGTCTTTGGGTCTCAGTTCCCCCACCTGTAAAATGCAGGGGATGGTGTTACAGGAGATGATTTCCTCTCTGCTTCTATGCTCTGCATCCTCTGATCTGAGGGTTCTCATCCTTTGGGAGAATCCCTTCAATGAGATCCCCTGCTCCTCCTGGGAATAGGCTTGGCATAGAATCTCGGATTTGGAAGGCCCTCTCCACAGCATGTGGTCACATTCACTTTATCTTTCCTGGAATCAGGCCTATAAGCTATATCCTGGATATTTTCCCAGAATACCCCTTGCCCACTCCTAAGTCCCTTTTATAAGCAGCCCCACCCCCAACTAGTAGAATGAGGGGCAAGAACTGTATTGCTTCCTGATATTTGTATTACCAGAGCTTAGCACGGTGCCTGACGCATAGTAGCCACTTAATATATGCTTTATTTGTCATCTATCTATCTATCTATCTATCTATCTATCTATCTATCTATCTATC
>NW_027185852.1:25821655-25870523 GCF_028583685.1 Petaurus breviceps papuanus
ATCTATCTATCTATCTATCTATCTATCTATCTATCTATCTATCTATCTATCTATCTATCTATCAATCTATCTACCCATCTCTCCTCTCCCTCTCCCTCTCTCTCCTTCTCCTTCTCTCTCACAATCTCTCCATCTATTTAACAGTTCAGTTGCATAATTTAACTCAGTGGCACCTGGTTCAACCCCTACTTGAAAAAAATCCCAATACAATGTTAGGACCTAATCAATCAGTCAGTAAGTATTTATTAACCACCTACTATGTGCTAAGCCTAGGGATCCAAAAACACACGTCATAGACAGCTTTAAATATCAAATAGAGGAGCTTGTGTATCATGCCTCAGAAGTAATAAGGAGCTACTGGAGTTTAAGATTCCCATCCTACAAAGCAAATATTTTAAAATGCAAACCAAGGAGGGCCTTTGAGAAGTTAGGTGATGACTATATTCAATCTTTGACCAACTTTATTACATGCTCATGGGCAGAGCAACCTGGATCCAGAGGCAAGAAACCTTGCCTTGTTAATCATTTGTGTGACCATAAAACATCCCTTCCTTTCTCTGGGTCTTCATTTCTTCCCCTATAAAATAAGGAGTTTGGATTGGGTGATCTCTAAGGTCAGAGGACCCATGGTAAAGCTTGCTGCCCTCCTGACAGGGATGGACTGATCTGCAAAATGGGACACATATTTTGGTACATGGCCAATATGGGAATTTGCTTTGCTCAACTGTGATGATTGGTTACGTGGATTTTCTTTTTCTTTTTCCAGTAGGGGAAGGGGGAAGGAAAGGGAATAAGCATTTACATAGCACCTACTACATTCCAGACACCATGCTAAGTACATTACAAATATTATGTCAGTTGATCCTCACAACAACCCCAGAATGTAGGTGCTGTTATTATCCCCATTTTACAGTTGAGACAACTGAGATATAATGAAGTTAAGTGATTTGTCCAAGGTCACACAGCTAGTAAGTGTCTGAGGCTAACTTTGACCTCATGTCTTCCCAGCTCCAGGGCTGGCACTACCTAGCTGCCGCAATCATACCCTACCTTGTATTTATTTAGGTCCCTGAGGAAGTATACAATTAGAAAACGAGGTTAGTCAGGATACAGGTTATTACTGGGACTATAATTAGGGCTTTTCCAGGGGGGTGAAGCCCAGAACTTACCCTTCACTGGCAGAGCCTTTAATCACCCAGGGTCCCCACCACACCTTGATGAAGCATCAGAGGAAGACTTTGTGAAGGAGTGGCAAATTATATCAGCACATTCTTCGATACAAAGAGATTTGAATGAAAAATTGGGCAGTGAAAATGACATTGGGAAATAGGGTTCAGGAATACAGATTGTAAAGCCAAAGATTGCCAAGATTTAGACCTATAGATCAGGAATACTTTCCCTGAGAAAATAATTGGGAAGCACTGGGCATGGTGAGCACTACCCTCCAAAAAACCCCACACTGATTATATTTTAACAGATAAAAAATGATGTATTACTGTTGTGGGAGTCGTTGCTGAATCAGCTGTCTCTGTCCAGCACTGACCGGTTAGAGCAAAAGTCAAAATGAATTCAAAACCACAACAAAGAGTAAAGATAAAGAAAAGATATAATGTGCAATTATAACAATCTCAGCCTAACCCATTTAAATAAGTCATTGATGTAGAAAAATAGGAAATGATCAGAGGAATCAGCATCAATGCTGATTATGGCCATTTCCTAAAGATGTTCAATGTAGATTAATCAATGACTATAAGAAAAAGACCAAAAGAACAAAGAAATAGCCTCATCCAGGTCAGATGGATGACTTTCTTGAAAGGAGAAAGAGAGACAGACAGAAAGACAGAGACAGAGTGACAGACACAGAGAGATAAAGAGATAAGAGAGATAGACAAAGAAAGAGATGAGCAAGAGACAGTGAGGGAGAGAGGAGGGAGGGAGAGAAAGACAAGAGGGGGGAGAGAGAGAGGTGGTAGCTAAAGGTAATACTAATTTAGAATATAGATTCATTTATAAAATTTTACTTATGGAAGGGTAGGGGTAGATTAATCAGTCACCCCTCCCCACAAAAGGCAGTTACCTTGATACATTAATCAGTCAAGAACACCTCTGTTCAATCAATAAAAAAGATTTAGATTAGATGCCAACAGTCCTTGAAAGTCACTGGATGAAATGGAGTAACATTGCATGGGAAGTCTATTTGGAATAGTTGAGGAGATTTGGTCATGACCTCTGAGACACGTATCAAACAAAGCAAGCTTGTATGGAATTGGGGATTTGATTATCGAGCAGCATAGATTCAGCGACTGTTTCAGCCAATGAAGAAAGAATCACCTGGGGGTGGGAGTTGGGGAGGAAAAGCACTCTGGCCTCTTCTCCCAGCTATTGGCTAGAGGGAAACCTTGTGAATTTTGGAGAGTTGGAGGATTTGGAGTTCTCATCAGCATCCCTGGAATAATAGTAACCAATGATGGTGTCTACATCATGAACCAAGGACAAACTATCCGTGCTGAAGAAAGGCAGCTTTAGTACTTTACAAGGAAGCCATAAGAGAGATGCACCATTCCTAAAGGGAACTTCTTGAGGGCTCCATGAAGGGGAAGAAGGACTTCAGTCTAAAGGAATCCTAGGAGCTTTATTCTGTCCCCTTTACAACATGTACCTTCTATGTTTGAACTCTCTTTCCCAATGGACTGTGTAGGAGGAAAGGATGTTCCTAGTTTTCAGGGTTGTTTTGTACCTAGTAAGCTAGGCTTACTATACCACTACCTTGCTAAATGCTAATTCTAAAAGCTAAGTAAGTCTGATTTGTTTACACAAATTGATAATCATTCAGAGGAACACACTGGTGGGGGCTTGTAAGTTATAGAATTAAAAAAAAAATCCCTCCCTGTCTCCTCCTTCCTGCTCCAGTTCCCCTGGCTTCCAAAGCAAGTAGGGATTGGAAGAGTAGCTCACAGAGCATGCATTACATAGAAAAAGGATAAGTGTGTAAAAAGTGTAAGCAATATTGATTTCTAAAAGTGAGAAGCAGGGGAGGAAACAAAAAATAAAGTTTGGTTGGAGAATCCAATTAAGCAAAGTTCTGGGGGGCATTTAAGGACAATCTTGTAAGGAGAAGCAAAAGGAGATGAAAAATGGAAAAGATCTGTAAAAATATTTATAATAGACTATCTCCATCATTGAGGACACCAGAGCCATCACATTTATGCTTTAAACATCACCTCTCAATGTGCTATATAAAAAGGCAAAAATGACCCAGAAAGAATAGAAAAGGAGGGGGAACATCTGCACAAGACAAAGACCCAATTTTGATGATATTGAGGGATCGATTCTCAAATTAAGTGAATGAGAAGATACAAGGAGTGTGAGGAGAAATATGAAACATTATTGTTAAAAAATAAAAAAGAAAGATAAATATCTTCTGAAAGAACAGCAGTAGCTACTGATCCATGTACCTACTTTCCTATTTATGCAAAAATTTAGTGAGAGTAATCTATGCATACATCAAGGACCTCCTTGATGAAGGTATGAAAAGGAGGTGTGGACTTTCACAAAGGATATTCTACAATAAACCACATCTCTACAATCATTCAATTGAATGAAAGATGGAGAGCAGACGTGTCAAACACAAGCCCAACATGCGGCCCACAACATACACAAATGTAGCTCAAATCAAATTAAAATGTAATTTAAAATATTTTGAATATTTTACAAATATTTAAATATTCAACAAAATCAATATTTAATCATTTATCTAACAATAATATTTAACAAAATCAATAAAAACACAACAAAACATGAATAATGTTAATGTGTGGCTTTCTAAGTCAGTAGTATGGATCCTTAGGTACAGTTTAGTGACCCTGTTTCTATTTTAATTTGCACCACAGGTGTAGAAAATACAAAATTCCACTGTGCTTATTTGCTGAGTTTTTAAAAAGTGTTTGATTAAATGGAGCAGGCTCTCTTCTGACAAGTTGTCCCTGATGCATCTGTCAAAATCACACGAGATTCCTTGAAAGATGTAACAACAAAGATAACTCTATTCAAGGACTCTTTGATTATTAACATCAAGCAAATTATAAATCATGGAGACAATTGCTTGGCAAATGTATTTATCTCTATCATGGAGAATGTCCAGTACAGAATTTAAATTGAAGATGGATTCACAATGTATCATCCAAGCTTCCTCCTCCTCTATCATAAGGCATTCTTGAAAGTTTCCCCAAATTTGAGGTGTATTCTAGGTGTGCACAAGAATTTGTTCAAAAAAATCCATGAGCCCCAACAGATGTGTTTCTTTCACTAATCTACCAGAGGAGATGTTAGTTCAAATCAAAATACATTTAATTAAACTCAATAGCTGGACAACTGACAGGACTCCATCTTATGCAAATTGGTTTCCAAATTACCAATGGAAAAAGTGACATAAATTTGAACAGATTACAATCAAGGCAGAGAACATGTGTAATTAACGTATGTGGAAGAGAATACACATAGGAAACACATATCCAGGGCATGGGTAGAGAGGGTGCCCACAGGGAACATGTTTAATCAGAGCACATTGAAGGCCAGGACACTCTGATGTTGTAGAGCTGTTCATTTTCCTGGTAAACTGCTTTCTCCACTGAGCTGAATCCCTCTGACTCGCTGATCTCTGCCATATTGTTTTCTGCTGGGTATCTTCACTTGTTTCCAGGCATCTAGGTTGTTTTCTGCTATAAAATGCTGATTTTTTTTTTTTTGCCTTTTTGGAGGGCTATTGGGGTTAAGTAACTTCCCCAGGGTTACAAGGTTAATTTTTTTTTGTGTGGGTGTTAAGTTTCTGAGTCCAGAACTGAACTTGGGTCCTCTTGACTCCGGGGCTGGTGCTTTACTCACTGGGCCACCTAGCCGCCCCCTAAAATGCTGATTTTTGCTAAGATGTGAAAGGCAGTATGGTAGAGAGGAATGGGCTCTTGACTAAGAGTCTGGAGTTTGTTTTTCATTTGTTTCAGTCATGTCTGACTCTCTGTGACCCCTTTTTGGGTTTTCTTGGCAAAGATATTAGAGTGGTTTGCCATTTCCTTTAGCTCATTTAAAAAAAAAAATTGGGAGTGAGAAAATCATGATTGAGTGACTTGCCCAACCAGGGTCACACAGCTGGTAAGTGTCAGAGACCAGATTTGAATTCAGGTCCTTCTGACTCCAATGCTGGTGCTCTATCCACTCTGCCACCTAGCAGCCTCTCTAGTTCATTTTACAGATGAGGAAATTGAGGCAAACAAGGTTATGTGACTTACCCAAGATCACACAGCTAGCATCTAAGACCATATTTAAATCCAAGTTTTCTTGATTCCAGATGTGATGCTCTCTCTACTGTGCCACCTAGCTGCCCTCACTAGGGCAGAGTTTGGAGACCAAGGTTCAAATCTCAGTTTTGATATTTACTAACTGTGCTGCTCTGAACAAGTTGCTTAATTTCTTTGAGTCTCAGTATCCCCATCTATAAAATATGTCAGTAGGACCAGATGATACGTATAGGCATATTGGTGGCATAATGGCTAATTTACTGAACTTTGAGTCAGGAAGAGCTAAGTTCATAATCTTGTTGCATGTGCTTGCTGACTGTGAGAACTTTAGTCAGTCACTGAACCTTTCTAAGTACCAATTTCCTCATCTGTACTGTCTCTTCCCAAAGATGATTAGGGGAAAAGGAAAAGAATCTATATGTTCTAAAAATATTTATTGCAGTTCTCTTTGTGGTGGCAAAGAACTGGAAATTGTAGGAATGCTGTCAGTTGGGGAAGGGCTGATCAAGTTGTGGTGTGTGACTGTGATGGAATACTACTGTGCTATAAACATGATGAGCTCAATGATCTTAGAAAAACATGGATGGGCTTGCACAAAATAACAAAGAGCAAAATGAGCAGAACCAAGAGAACACTATATATAGTAGCAGCAATATTGTTTTAAGAACAACTTTGAATGATTAAATCATTTTGACCATTATAAATACCCAAATTAACTACAAAATGATCTATGAAGGATCATGAAAAAGAATTGATAAATATAAATACGTATAGGATGATTTCACATATATACATTTGCATCTATTGGTAGCCATTTCTAGGGTGGAGGGAAGAAAAAAGGAAAAAAAAGAAATTTACATGATAACTTTATTATATATTTAAGAGGAATAGCAAGTTGTACATAATTGATTTGCAGTTTCATGGGCAATCATCCTTTTTATTATTCTATGTTATGGAAATGCTTATTTTATTCCCTAAATTAAAAATGAAATAAATAATTTTTTAAATATGGAATTTTACATACCTCAAAGAGTTATTGTGAGGGTCAAAGAACAGAACATCTGGAAAGTACTTTGCAAACTTTAAAGTGCTATAGAAATGTTCACTGGTATTAGGTGATCTCTTGGCTAGACCATAGCCTCTGTGGTTCTAGTCCTGAAAGCTCCATAGCACAAGTCTTGTCTTTTTGGAATCAGACCTTACCCAGTGACACAAAGCCAGCTGGCTAGGCAAAGTCCTTGGGAATCTCAAGTCTTTTTTTTTTAAAAGACTTTTCCTCTTATTTCTCAGCTTAATTCTTATGAGAGTTATGGTTAGAAATTCTTTAATACTTACCACACTTCTTGTTCTGGTAAATCATTTCCCAATGTTCAACTTATTAAAACTACGCAGGAGCTGAGTAAAGCTGTGGTGAAGTACCCCATAATGGTCATCATGGTCCTTGGGTTCCATAGAAATTAGAGAGAGGAAGAATGAGTGATGCCAAGGGTTGCTGGTGATCTTTCTTGCCATCAATAACACTGTTGGTCTCCCAACATGTAGAGGTGGTAAGATACTGATGTTTGCAAATACCATTTTACAATGTAAGAGATTTTCCTAGGGTGACAAAGCTAGTAAGTGTATGAGGCAGGATGTGAGCTAGGTCTTCTTGCCCATAAACCCAGCATTCTATCCAATCTGCCACGTACATCACACAGCAACAGCGAGGAATAACCATTGGACAACTTAGGGGCTCTGCTTGAATCTATGCCACTTCAATAGACTCAGAAGAAGGTTCTTAGCACACTGTATAGCCTTCCTGAAGACAGGGTGGGAAGATATGGACAAGAGTGATACAGGTTGGGCAGGCATAAAGAGTGGCAATCTGCACCACTGGAAAAACTGCCCATGATGATGAAATCACAAATCTACTATAGCATTGAAGTAAGCACATAGCCTATCCCCATCCCTTCAGACACACAACCTTGCCACCCCTGAAAAATGTAAGCTCTATGAGGGCAGGGATTATTTCATTTTTGTTTTTGTATCCCCAATGCTTATCACAGGGCCTGGAACACAGTAGACACTTGATGTTTGTTGAATTGAATTAAACACCTACCTATTAAGAGCCTTGGCCTGGACATTGGGGAGATATACAGTTGAACCAACATACTAGATGTGATCCCCTCATCAGAGAACTAACAGAGGACAAGCCCCCAACTCAGAGTGCTCTATACACAACAAAACATGATTAGTTCATTAGAGAGGAGAAAGGGGCTATGAATAGTCTAGACAATGGGAGGAAGAGTCATGGAGGATGAAAGAGGGAATCCTACAGGAGCGGGTATCTGATTTGCACTTCAACTCAAAGGATGGGCAGGATAAGAGAAGAGAAAAGAAAGATGGAAGGCATTCCAGATATAGTGAATATCATGAGCTAAATCATATAAGGCAGGAAGGGCTGGGGAACTGTCCAGTTTGGCTGGAACGTTTCGTGCATAGAAAAGCAGGATGGAATTGGGCAGCTGAGGCCCTTGAATTCCAGACACAGGGGCCAGCTTCACTTAGCAAACAATATGGAGCCATGGGAGTCTTTTGATCAGAGGAATGGCATGCCTGGATAAGACTATTTTGGCAATAGTATGAAGGATGGATTAGAAGGGACAGGGGATGTAGATGAAAAACTCTATAGGGGAAACTAGTAAAATGATCCATGAGAGAAGTGACAAAGGCTTCTAGTCCCAAGGTCATAGTGGTGTGACCAGAGAAGAAGGTAAGAGCTCAAGAGATGCTGTGGAGAGAGAATCAGCGAGTTATTCTGTAGTTGAATAGGGGAGGGCATAGAGAGGAAGCATCAAAGATAACCCTAGGCTTATAAATATGGGAGCATTATGAACTATGTAGTGAATGGGGTCCTATCCTGAAATGGTGAAGTCCAAAGGAGGACCAGGTTTAAGGGTAAGAGGACAAGTTTGGCTTCAGATGCACTGGATTGGGAATGCAGATGGGAGATCCAAATAGAGATATCTTGTAGACAAGTAGAAATGTGGGTCTCTAAATGGTAGCTAGCAGCAGTAGATAGTGTGTTCAGTCTGAAGTCAGGAAGATGAGTCTTTTGAGTTCAGATCTGGTCTCAGACACTTACTAGTTGTATGACCCTGGACAAGTCACCTAACCCTGTATACCTCAGTTTCCTCATATGTAAAATGAGCTGGAGAAGGAAATGGCATACTACTCATCTTTGCCAAGAAAATCCCAAATAGGGTCATGAAGAATTGGATATGACAGAAACAACTGAACAACAAAATGGTTGCCATGGGAGTGAATAAGATTGTCTCATAAGAAAGTGAAGAGAAAAAAGGCCAAAGACAGACACTTGGGGAAAACTTTCTTTGGGGGCTTGGGGAAAGGAAAGATAGAAGGTGTGTTCAGAGAAGTTGAAGGAAACAAAAGAGAGTGTAGCTTGTCTTTAAGCTAAGGGAGGGGAGATGGTCTCCAGGTTTAAAGACTACAGAGGTCAAGGAGGATGCTGTCTATGGTATTCGGGGAGTCAGTGATGACCTTTGAGGAATCTGCTCCAGGAGCATGGTGATAGAGGAAGCCATGTTGCTGAGGGCTGATGGGGGAGTAGGCAGAGAAGCATAGGGCAGAAACAACTTTTTCCAAAATTTAGCAGTGAAGGGAAGGAGAGGAACGGGAAGGCAGCTGACTGGTGAAGACAGCTATCATGCCTCCTCTGAGTCTTCCCATTTCTAGGATAAACGTCCCCAGTTCCTTCAGCCAAGCCTCACATGTCATGGACTCCAGACCTTCACCAGCCCAGCCGCCCTCCTCCGCACCGTCTATTTTAGACCATAGTTCCCAGAACTGAACACAGTTCTCCAGATGAAGTCTGAAAGGGACAGAGGACCATCAGCACTTGCTTCTGGAAGCAATGCTCTTTGGGATGCAGCCCGAGATAACTCCTTTTTCAGGATTCTCCATCACCCTCCTTTGATCAGACAATCTCTCAATTCATCGATCAAGTGCCCCTATGTACCAGGCGCTGTGCTAGGAGCTGGCTTACAAAGACAAAAGGTATTGTCATCAGAGAGCAGAATTCTCTCAGCTAAGACAGACTAGAACCAGAACTGGCAGGTCTTGAGGCCGAACCTTCTCCAGGGCAGTATTGGGGAGGCACGAAGGCAGGGAAGGGAAAGCCCATTCCCCCCCCCCCCCCCCAGCGGCCCCCCACGAGCTTCCTGCTTCACAGATGGCCACACCGGCCAACTGTTTGCATGCTCTCTCCTGAAGTGTTTGTGGGGCTCCTCAGCCTTGTTTAAATTCAGGCGAAGACCTTTCTGCACCAGCGTCGCAGGCTCTCACTCATGAGCTACACATTTAATTCTCGGTGACAGATGGTACTGAGTGGGCGGTGCTGGGGGTTGGCGATGAATTCGGGAGCCGGCAAAATCAATTACAGAGCCCATGTGCTGCCTTCCGAAGTGCAGGGGAATGAAGCCAGTGCACCCCCTGCCTTCCACTTCCTGGGCCACGGGTAAGTAGAGGAAGACCCCGGGCTCAGTTTCCTATCATGTAAAATGAGAGGGCTGGAGCAGATTGAACTCAGCTCCCTTCCAACTCCAAACGCAAGCCCTGTTCAAAGGCGACTCTTATTTCTACTGCTGTTTGGAAATTCTGAACTCCTCCCCCACCTCACTGAGCCCCTCTGTCCCTGCTAAGTGTCCACTGAGGATGGGGGTCAATTTTTTATTCAACAAGCACGGATTGGATACCTTCCTAAAAATGGAGCAACCTAACGTTGCCCTCTCCATGTGACCAGGGGACAATGTGGTGACACTATCAGTTCCCTAATTTTCAACAGTTAAACTCTCTGAATGCTGCTGAAGATGGCTTCAATAATGCCATGGAGAGAATTCTGGACTTGGAGTCAGGAAGACCTGAGTTTGAATCCTGCCTGTATGACCCTGGGAAAGTCACTTAATCTCACACAGCTTCTGTTTCCTCCATGGAGGTAATAATAGTCCCTACCTCCTAGGGTTTCCATGAGGATCAAATGAAAAAACATCTGTAAAGTGCTTTGCACATTTTCTGTCCATTGTCATCATCAGCTTTTGGCTGCCATGTCCTACCACTGACTCCCGTTGAGCTCACAGGCCACTAAGATCCCCAAATCCTTTTCGCCACACCTCCCCCATATTATACTGGAAGTTAATTCTTGAGCCTGAGTATGGCTTGGCATTTACGCCTTGTGCCTCTTGCCCCTTGTGGTTTGTTGCTGCTGTTCAGTCTTGTCTGACTTTTCACGACCCTGTGGACCATACTGTCCCATGAGGTTTTCTTGACAAAGATAGTGGAGTGGTTTATCATTTTCTCCTCCAGTGGATTAAGGCAAATAGAGGTCAAGTGACTTGCTCAGGATCACACAAGCAGTAAGTTTCTGAGGCCAGATTTGAACTCACACTTTCAGGACTCCACAGAACCACCTAACTGTCCCTCTAGCTCCTCTGTGGTCAGAGCAATATCTCAACAAAGGTGAGGTTAGTTTTACAACATCTTGCCAAGATTTAAAAGCCTCTGTGACATAGGCTAGGCCAGTTCTCCCCAAGTAATACCATGAGACTACTCTTGAACTTAACTGACCCAGAGGACTGAGGTATAAACATTGGCATGACCGCCTGTATGAAGAGTCAGGGTCCTCAGACCTTGTGGACTCTCTGCAGCCGTGGGAGCCAGCACACTCTTCTGAAACATCTTAAGCTCAAATCCAAACTCATTCCTATCCTCAAGAAGCTTACAGTCTATTTATCAACTAATAAATACAGAAATACTTAAAGTCAAGTGGAAACATTCACCAAGAGCATTTGGAGGTAGAAGGGACTTGAGGTAACTTCTAGCATGACAAAAGAGGAAACATGGGGCCAGAAGCAACACATGTTCTACTCCAATGGGCTTCTTGGATTTCCTTACTAGCAGCCTCATTCTTGGGCAAATCACTTCTTTCTGTGTGGTTGATTTTTCTACCACAATTTAGATGCCTTCTTACCCTGTGACTCCCCTGGACATCCGGGGCCTTCCCAGCTTGGAATATCCTTCTGCCATACCAGCTCCTTCCTTCCATTGCTGGGTTAATCTCACACAGCTTCTGTTTCCTCCCCTGTAACGTGGGGGTAATAATAGTCCAGGGCTCTCTTTTAGGATGGACCTAGGCAGCCATACTTCATTCCCCTCCTGCTTGGGTTTTGCCTCCTTCCTCCTCCCCCCCCCCCCAGGGTTTTCAGTTCTCTTATATGTGTTGTCTTCCCTCAGTAGAAAGTAAACTCCTTGAGGGCAGGGACTATCCTTGGACTTGCATCCCCAACACTAAGATCAGTGTCTGGAACATAGCAAGCATTCAATAAATACTTATTGCCTGTTGCCTGCTATCTGCCTGTGTGTCTCAATATCCTTATTGGTTAAAGAGAAAATCTAAATGACCTTTCAGGTCCCTTTCACATCCAGATCCTATAGACCTATAATACTTCAGAGATTGTGAAGCTTGACCATTGCCTGAATCATGAATCACCCCTATACAACATCCCTGGGAGGCAGTCCTATGGGTCTCCCAGTCTAGCGATGGGGGAGACCATCCCTTTTTGGATAGCTTGGGGTTTTTTATTATTATTATTATTATTATTATTATTATTGTATTATTATTCAGAAGTTTCTTATTTTTATTAACATGTAAGCTCTTCTCCTCATTCCCCTCATTCCTCCTTTGCTCCAAGAGATGATGACTTAGAAACCCTAGTATTTGTCCTTGATTAGGTCTTTCTATCTTCCCTTCCCTAGTGGTTACTCCAAGTCATTTCTTCTCTACTGCTCTCTATAGCCAGGATGTGTTGGCAAATGTTTAACAACCAGCTATCTGGGAAAAATTAAAATACGCACAGTATGTTTCTACGTTTAATTGGCATCATTAACATTATCTCCATCACTTTCTTAAATCTAGACAATCAAGAAAACAATAAATCTAGCCTTGATTTAGAGCCTTTGCCAACCCCAAATTTAACAATCTGTTCTCTTGAGCTGGTTTGAGCTCATTCCAGCACACCTGCCTGTACTCACACCTGTTCCGCCCTCAATAGAGGACCTCAACTTCTGCTTTGCCTAGAAAATAGAAACCATTCATCACGAGCTCTCTCTTCTTCCCTTCCATCTATCCCACAATCATGCGGCACCAATCCTCATTTTCTTCTCCTTTGTCCTTGTCTCTGCTGAGGAGGTGGCACTTCCTTTTGCCAAGGCTATCCCACTCTGCTTACATTCTTGTTTCTGTCCCCTCATCTCCTCTGGGTCCTTGTTGCCTCAATCACTCCCTCTCTTTCTCTATGCTTCAGTCTCTCCTTATCCACTATTTCTGCCTCTCCTGTCTACAAGCATGCCCTAGACCAGAGGTTCCCAAATTTTTTGTCTCTTTAAAAAAATTACTTAGCACTCTCCCAGAAATCCCTTTTAACTATTTTTTGAAATTTTGTGTCATTTAAAAAAATATAAAATATATTTTTAATTGATGCATCTTAAATTTAATAATTTATTGTATATTTGCAGGTTTTTTCCTGCATTGAAATTTTGATGATTCAATATTGTGCCATGTAACTATATAGCATCATATTATAAACAAGTCATTCCACATACATATTCCTGCAGATGCAAGCTGGACTTCTGACAATGTGCAACACACTCACCTGCCAACACTTGCTTGTTAAGACCTGTCTGTGGCCTTGACTACTGATTGGTTATAACTTGAATTTTGTGTATTATAATGTAATCACTATGACTTTAACTCTGTTACACAACAGATGAAACATATATGGTTTTTCAAAATTTTCTTCTCTTCTCTCCCTATGCTTCCACTGCCCCCTTATATTTTATTCAATGCTCCCCCCATTGCACCTCAGGCTACTACCTCCCACCCTGGATCATTCCAGCACCTCTCAGGGGGTGGCATCACCCTCTTTGGGAACCAAGGCCAGACTCTGTCAGCCCCTCAAACCATCATCTTATACTCCTTTCCCTTCCACAATGAGACTCCAAGAAAAGGCATTTGGTTTTTCCATTTCTTTACCTCTTTCTTTATTCTCAATTCCTTGTAGTTTGCCTTCAGACTCACTGCTTGACTGAAACATTAAGATGCTCCCCAGAAGGTCACCAATGGGCTTGACTGCTAAAACCAGTACCCCTTCTCAGTCCTCATTATACTTAAACTCTGCCCACCTTTTGCCAGCATTAACTACCTTCTCCTTCCATATACTCTATCCTCCCTCAGTTTCTGAAAAAATAATAATGATAAAACATTTACATTGTGCTTGAAAGTTGGCAGAGGGCTTTACAAGTTTTCTCATTTGATCCTCACAGCAACACTGAAAGGTAGGTGTTATAATCATCCCAATTTGACAAATGAGGAAACTGAGGCTTAGAGGTAAAATGACTTACCCAGGATCACGTAGCCAGGAAATGTCTCAGGCTGGATTTGAGCCCAGGTCTTCCTGATCCCACTGTCTGGACCCTACTCATATCCTCATCACCCCTCAGCTGGATTATCAGAATGCCTTCTGAACTCCTTTCCTGCTTTGAGATCTATGGCTTCCAGTCTCTTCTCCTCATTCTATTCAACATTCACCCCCCTTGGAGTCCAACAGGGCCTTGATGACCACATGTCTCCTTGATAGGACCTGAAGAAGCTCTTTGCTCTCCTATTTCCAGAAGAGCCTGGGGGTGAACATTTCACAGGCATCTCTCTCTGAAGAGGCCAAAGGCTGGACTGGGGTGCTTCCATCCTGGATAGATGATGACTGCATGCATTTCCCTTTCAGCTTTCTCTACACACCATCGTTGTTTGGATACCAGCTGCCCCCAGTGAAGCAGGGAACTTTGTAGTTCAAAACCAGGTATGTCCTTATAGACACAGACAATGAACAGACACAAAAAGTTTCCTCTTCGAGTTGTCTTATTGTCCTCCCGACACTGTAAGCTTTGATTTTTATCTGTGTCTCCCCAGCACCAAGCACAAAGTTTTTACCTAGTAGGTGCCTAATAAATGTTTATTGAATTTTTAGAAGAATTAAATAAATATGGAAAACCAATTAGAATTATTTTGTGAATCTTGTATCTGGGGCAGCTAGGTATCATGGGTTTAGTGCCAAGCCTGAAGTCAGGAAGGTTCATCTTCCTGAATTCAAATCTGGTCTCAGACACTTACCAGTTGTATGACCCTGGGAAAGTCACTTAACCCTGTTTGCCTCAGTTTCCTCATCAGTAAAATGAGCTGGAGAAGGAAATGGCAAACCACTCCAGTGTATTTGTTGAGAAAACCTCAAATGGGGTCACCAAGAGACGCGACTGAAACAAGTCAACATCAGAAATGAAGATAAGAATTGCATCTTCCTCCCAGGATTACATGAGGATCAAATACGATAATGCGGACAGTGCTTTGCCAACCTTAAAATTCTACATAATTGCTAATTACTATTACTAAGTACACTTAAAAATATTCTTCATAAATGTGAAGTGAATTCATAACAATGTATACAAAGTCATTAGATACAAGGAAGTTTAGGAGCAGGGCACTGGTACCAGTTGAGGGGAATCAATCAATAAGCATTTATTAAGAACCTATGTGCCAGACACTGCGCTAAGTGCTGGAAAGTTTTCATGCAGAAGATGGTGCATGAGGTGCATCTTAAGTGAAGAGGACTCTGAGATAGAGGTAAAGAGGGAATGCATTCCAGGAACAGGTGTCTGATAGCTCACAGGCATGGAGATGGGAGCTATAGAGTATTGTATGAGGACAGAGAAAAGACTAGCTTGCCTGAATCACAGAGTTTTAGAAAGGGAATAAAGATCAGTGGGTCTGGAAAGACAGGTTGGGAATGGGTTGTGTAGGGTATCGTGAACTAACAGAAGAGTTTCTGTTTGATCCTAGAGATGTCACTGGAGGTGGTTGAGTAGGGGAGTCACATAGTCAGGGATTCTTAAGAGATATCACTTTGGCCTCTGTGTGGAGGAAGGACTGGAGTGGGGTGAGACTTGGGGTAGGGAAGTTGTTATAATAATCCAGGTGAGGAGTGATGAGGGCCTGACTTCAGATGAGAGCTGTGTAAACGGAGAGAAGGGGTCAGATTCAAGAGATGCTGTGAGTGCAGAAATGGCAAGATCAGAAGCTAGATTGGTTACATGGGTGAGCGACTGTGAAGAGGGAGAATGATGTTAAGACTGAAAACTGGGGAGACTGGAAGGGGAGGGTTACCTTCCACAGAAATAAGGAAGTTGGGAAGAAGGGAGGGTCTAGGGAGAGGCACAATGATTTCAGTTTTGCATATGCAGCTTTCAGCAACTCTAGCATATGCAACCTGGAATGGAGAATTGTCACTTGATGATCGCTGGAGTGAAGTTCAAGAGAGGGACTTGGACTAGGTATATGGAACTGGGAGATAGCTGTATAGAGATGATAGATAATTCATGGGAGCTGGTGAGGAAGGAGAGAGAGACAGAGAGAGAGAGAGAGACAGAGAGAGAGAGAGGAAGAGAGAGACAGAGACAAAGAGACACAGAGGGAGAGAATGTGTGACTGACATTCCTCTGTGTGTGTGTGAGAGAGAGACAGACAGACAGACAGAGACACAGAGGGAGAGAATTGTGACTGACATTCCTCTGTTTGTGTGTCAGAGAGAGAGAGAGAAGAGAGAGGGGGAGAGAGGAGAGAGAGAGAGAGAGAGAGAGAGAGGAGAGAGAGAGAGAAGGCTGGGGAACGGAGGGTACAGTAGAACACTTCTCTGGGGAGTAAGATGGGGAATCACTTAGGGGGAATACAAAGACAAATACAAAGTAGGGTTGGATAACATGAGTTGGTAACATAGCCAGTCAGCACAGATGGGAGACCGCTCCAGCTTCATTCAGTGACTTGTGAGTAGAGATGGTTGTAGTAATCCAAGGATGAGGTTGGGAGAGAGACAAGACAAGAGGCAACAGGACAAGGCGGCGAGGGATTCAAGAAGAGAGGACAAGGTAGAGTTGAAGTGGCTGGCTACTTGGCTGAAGATATAGAGGAAGAGAAGTGGAGTCAGAGCAGCAGTGTTAGCCTGAGAAAGGACTGTAGGGGGGAAGGGAGGTCTTAATGATGGTGAAGAACAGGTGTGAGAGGAGAGAAGCACAGGAAAAGGAAGAGGGATGGCATCTGTGGTCAGCTGGGGAATGTCAGCACTTCTAATTAGGGAGGAGGAACCCTTGTAAAGAATGGCCAGATCCAGGGTGTGACCAGGTGTGGTGGTTGAGACGGTGTTAAGGTCACGGGATTCAAGGAGGTTGACAAAGTGGAAGATTAGGGAATTTGAGAGAGTGACTACATGATATTAAAGAATCCTAGGATACGATTCTAGGCATTTCCTCCAAGGACATGACTCATGTTTTCAAATGTTCATGTCATCTCCCCTTCTAAAATGTAAGTTCTGAGAGGACCACGTTCCATCCATTTTTATTGCCTGCATGGGGTTAGACACACATACACATGTAGGATAGTATTCAGTTCTGGGTCCTGTATCAATCAATCAACCAACCAATGAGCATTTATTAAACACTCTCCAGAGAAGCAGTGTATAGGGAGATGGCCTCGAAATCAGGAAGATCTGGTCCCATGTCAGACATTAGCTGTGTGACCCTGGGTAATCTGAATTTCTCAGTAACTCAGACAATTCTTTGAGACCCTAAATCATAGAGGAGGTGCTGGCCTGCATCGGCAGAAAGGATTTCCCTACCCAAGAGTTCTCTAAACTAATGAATTAAGTTACAAGTACAGTTCCTACTCCTCACAGGCCACTGGGGTCCCTTCAAACTCTAAGATTCTACGATGAGAATGTGGTAATGGATTGATGCACTCCTAACTCTAGGTTATCAAAAAATTATTTGTGCATCAACAGGCCTTCCACCATCTTAGAATAGAAAAGCCAGAAGAAATCTGAAAAGTCACTAGCCACAGAGCCATGTCTGAGAGCTAGAAGGGACCATACAGGGCCTCCTGTCTGGCCCATGACTGACGAGGAGTGCTAAGCCGGCGATCTCCGGGTTCTTGGCTCCAGGCTCTGCAGATGGAGGGAAGCCCCTTCTTCCCAGGGCAGCCCTTGCCACCTCTGCAGTTCTCGCTGTTGGACCATTTTCCTCACATCGAGCCTGTCTACAGCCTGTACCTGTTTCTCTTGGTTCTCTAGGACCAGGCAGAACAAGCCTACCTTGGGAAGACTGTTTAGAACAGTGGCTTGTACATAGTAGATGCCTAATGTTTGTGGAACTGAACTGAGGCTTGTCTTTCCGGTAATGGCCTTGCACGTATCTGACAGCTCTCATATCCTCTTCAGGCTAAAAGCCCCCATTTTCCTTTAACCAGTCCTCCAACAGTATTGAAAGCTCTCCCTCCTCTGTTTCTTAGTATCCTTGGCTTCCTTCAAAACTCACTCAAACCCTGCCCTTTGTGGGAGGCCTTTCCCAGGAGCCCCCATTTTGTCTATAACTATTTCCATAAACATTGTCTTCTCAAGTAGAGTGTAAGCACCTTGAGGACAGGAACTGCTTTGTTTCTGTCTTTGTATTTCTAGTTCTTGGTGCAGGGAGTGGATTAAAAAATCCACGTTGATTGAATAGTGTCCAGTGTGCCCTCATCTTCCCTTCCCAGACATGCTCCAGCTTGTTAAAATCCTTCCTGAAATGTGGTACCAGCTTTCTGGCTGACTTCTACCAAGTCACATTGTCCATCAGATCAAGGTCGAATTGGATCTCTGGAAACCTCAAGGTTCATTGTTTCCATGATTATGATAGTCATGCTTGGTTCTTAGAATGTGGAACAAAGGTTAGAGCTAGAGGGGGGTCCTAGAACAGGGAATGTCAGAGCTGGGAGGGGCCTGAGAACAGGAAATGTCAGAGTTGGGACAGATCTTGGAACACAGTCCTAGAAAGAATCTGTAATGAAAACCCTTTCAGAGAAGGAGCCTCAGATAAAGGAAAGGAAGGACTTAGCCACCCTCATCTTGCATAAAATACCTTGTATAAATCCTAATAAAAAGTCTGAGTGCAGCCAATAATCAGTAATTTTTCCAGATGTTCCTCTCTACATTGGCACATTTAGGCACAGTAAAAAAAAAAATACAAGGGATAATTTATTTACTTTTCTTTCTTTTTTTTTTAAAGCAATCGGGGTTAAGTAACTTGCTCAAGGTTACACGGCCAGGTGTTTCTGGGTGGTTGCTAAGTGTCTGAGCCCGGGATTCGATCTCCAGGTCATTCCAACACTGGAGCCCGTGCTCTTACTCGCTGTGCTACCTGGCTGCCCCTACTTTTCCTATAAAAGAAATCTGGCTTAGTGGGATGGCCCACACTCAGACCAATATCTATTTCGAGAGATGTTCACTACAAGTCTTTTCCAGACATGGCCTGCTCTGGTAGAAAGAAAACTGGACTTAGCAGGTCTGAGAATTCTCTCTGAAGGTGTTGATTGGACAAGTCACTCCCATCACTGGGTCTCAATTTCCTGCTCTGTAAAACGGGGCTACCGTGATTTGTAAGCCCCACCTCATAGGGCTTTTGTGAAGAAAAAAATCAATATTTATTAAGCATCTCCTACATGCCAAGCACTTTGCAAACATCTCATTGGTCCTTACAACAACCCTGGGAGGGAGGTGCTATTATTATTATATGCTGTTATCAAACTATTATTGTATAATGTTAATATATCACAGCTGAGGTACAGAACAGTTAAGTAACTTGCCCAGGGCTGCACAGCTAGTAAGGGCAGCTAGGTAGTTCAGTGGTTAAAGCACCCAACCTGGAGTCAGGAAGATCTGAATTCAAATCCAGCCTCAGACACTAGCTGTGTTACCCTGGACAAGTCCTGTCTGCCTCAGTTTCCTCATCTGTAAAATGAGCCAGAGAAGGAAATGACAAACCATTCCAGTGTCTTTGTGAAGAAAACCCCAAGAAGAATTGCATGTGACTGAACGTGACTGAACAACCAGGCAAGACTTGAACTCACATCTCCCTAAACTCAGGGCTCAGCACTCCATTCACGACAAACAGTAGCTGCCTCTAGGAGAACATTTTGTAAACATGACCATGTTGGAGGAAAGGGAAAGACTTTTTCATCCTTTCCCTCGGCAGCTCCCAAGCCCTAACTTAGGCCATGGGTGGGGTATCCTTCTTCCCAATCACCCCCATTCGTCAGTAAGCTGTCTCTGTCTTATCCTCCCCTTGAGAGAGGGACAAGTGTAGATGAAGATTAGGCATCACACATCTGGCAGCTTTTATGTATGCTACTGAGCTATCCCTTAGATCAAACCAGCCCCCTCCACCTTCTGTATTTCAGTGTCATGCTGCTTGTTTAACCATGCCCAGACTGTCAGGGCTGGGAGGGGCCTGAGAACAGGGAATGTCAGAGATAGAGAGTACCCAAGTGCATCATGGGTAGGGACCTCAGGTAGCATCTAGTCTAAATAGCACCTGAACAGGCATCCCCAACATTGAGAAAAGTGAGTAAACAATTCTAGGGACAGGGAGCTGAATACTCCCAGAGATCATTGATCCCAGCCGTTGAACAGCTTTGATTGGAGAGTTTTCCTACTTTTTTTTCCTGCCCCTTTTCCTTATTCTGCATTTCAGAGACAAAGAGGACGCATCTAACTCCTCTGCCACACAATTGTTCAAATGTGTGGAAGCTGCTCTCAATTCCCTCATCCTCTCTGTCCCCAGCTAAACATCCCTGTTCCTTTAACTGGTCCTCTGGTGACCTGGTCCTGAGGCTTTTTACTAGCCTGGTCACCATCTTCTGAATGTTCCACTTGATCAATATCCTTCTTCAAATATGACACCTAGAAGAGAACCCCACCAGGGCCAAGGACAGCAGGACACTCACCCCCCTCATTCTGGACTCCGAGTTTCTCTTAGCAAAGCCTATGATTCAGCTTTAGCACCACGAGTGGATGAGTAAAGCTGCCAAGGAGAGGGTTTGGCTCTCATCCAAAGGGGTAATCTTCTGGGGAAATGCAATAACCCAACTTTGCCCTTCCCTGCTACCCTCCTCCTGGGAAAGTCTTGCTTGCTAAATTCACTGTCAACATCCTAACTGTATTTCCAAATCTTATCCCTTTGTGGTCACACTCTGTTTCTCTTTATTAATTTGTGTGGGGAGGAAGGAACAGTTTAGAATCATTTTCCAGAGCCATTTAGGGGACAGTCAGGAGCCTCAGGATACCATGATTTCACTCACTCCTTATACAATGGAACTGATTCACCTATAAAGACAGGAGCAAATGACACCATAAATGCCAGGGTAATGTTAGGTTTGGGGTCTTGGGATGGAGCCAAATTCTGGGCACATTCTGCTTAGTTCACTATTTTTTTTTTTTACCAATCACTGTCCTGAAATAATGGGTTCTGAAGCCCTTTAATTGCCTAGTTTATCAACAGTAAATGGCAAGCTTTATTGGGACCAGAAGTGGTCATCCCGAAATTTTCCCACTAATGAACTTGAGCTTTGACAAAGAGTTAGAGGATATTCTACTGGTAGAAAGAGGGGAAAAGAGGCTAGAGAAATACCTCTTCCTACTTCCCTTAAACGAACACTTCCATATTCTCATGTCTATTTAAATCTTAAGTGCAGATTACGCCTCTTTCTCTCCTGTGAAGACACTTCTGTAAGTGCGCTGCACAGAGCGATGAAACCTGACTCTTGCACAAATAGAGTTCCACAAGAAATTATCTTATTACCTATTACACCAAAAGAGCTAACAAGATAAAGGAACAGTGTGAGTCACTTTCTGGACTACACAGAAACTCGATTTTAGCTTCTAGAAATCAAATGTAATTTCCTTCAATATTCTCTTCTCCCAGATGAACAGAGGAAGGGGAAAAGGTAAAACACAGCATGGGGATCTTTGGATGAAGCACCTGTGAGGTCACTGTGACAGCTTCAGGCTCCAGTTTTTATCCAATTCTCCAGATGTTTACAAAACTGCACTTTTGCTCTCAGCCAGGATTTCTCTTACCTATAGGTTAAGTGTCTATAACTGCCCTTTAATTGGGCTATTCCTGGCATGTCAAGTCAAAAAGCATTTATTAAGTGCTTACTGTGTGCCTGGCACTGGGCATATGAAGTAAAACCAGTTGATTTTTGCAAGAGGAAGTGTGTGTATCTGCCGCTGAAGACCCAATCCCTAGCATCTGCAGGAGGAAAAAGACTCGTGAATGAGGGCTCCACCAGGAAAGACTGCACAGGCTGATCTCTTAGCTAAAGTCAATCGGTCAGTCAACAAGCTTTTATTGTGTCACATACCAAAGTGTTGCCTAAATCTGAGTCCCTATTATGAAATTCAGCTTTGTGGAAGCACAAATCCTTTTTTATTTACAACCCGGCACAAAGGGCTCTAATGAGGACAAGCCATCCTCCTTCCAAATCAGCACATGATTAATCGTGGGAAGAGATGCGTGAGTATGACCCCAATTGTCGAGCTTGCACCTGTTGGAGATGCCCTGAGGAAGCTTTGGCTGGTGGAGTTTACATAAGACTTTGGGAAGGTGGGGGGGGGATGTTTAGGTGACAAGAGACACTAGACACTTCCTTTCCTCTTTCCTTTAGAACCCCGTGTAACTGAAATGATGCTAAGTAAATGCTACAGGGCTTCCAAAACATACAATAGCTGAACCATGCAAACTGGACCATTTCCAGGTCGAAGGAAGTTTAATCGACTCAGCTTCCCTGCGATTGGTCAGCCCCTGCCAAGGGTCCACAATATTCCATCTTGTCAGCTTTGGGAGACTAGATGAAAGAATAATAGCAGCTTTAAGCATAGTGGGACAACTCTAGAGAACATTAAGATGTGTCATGGGGAATGTGGCCAAGGGACATCATACGCCATTCTGCCTCTGGACATTTGAAAGGGCTAGGGCAGGGGTGGGGGGAGTAACACTGCTTAGGACAAAGCTTCATAGGCCCCACCAAACGCTTCCTCCATCTATCCATATCTGGGAGGCAAGCAGAAGTACAAGAGGCTTAAAGCACGGGCATGACAACACACTTCTTTTAGGCCTGACAAAATTATTTTTTATATGTAGCTCTTATGATCACAAGGTTGCTTCATCCACAGGGGACCAAATGAGCTTACTTGTGCTCCCCTTCCTGAAAAATGGTTTTCTCTTAAGACAAAACAAAATTGCAGTTGTCTCGAAAGTCAACGAGACCAAGGACTTTTAAAGTTCATCTGGATGGTACCCAGTGACTTATGAGTATTGGAAAACTGGAATTTTATTCGATTTTGGTAACCAAAGGGGTCTTTTGGCAAGGATTCATAATCTACTAAGGGGAACTCCCTCTGTGTTAATGCAGACCAGTCCTTCCATGCCTGGCCAATGGTCTAATGAGCTATTGGCTAGAATGACTGGTCTTCTGGCAGCCAGCTCCCTGGCCACAAGATCTATCTCGCTAAGGCAAGGCCTCAGATAGATGGCACTGGAGCTGCCCCAAAGCCTATTCAATTTGGCAGGGCCTACTGAAGTTAGTGCAATACCAGTGTTGTCTTCCTCTCACAGAGGCAACAGAAAAGGGGCTTGCATTAAAACCATTTTGCTTAGGTCTCTAACCCCAAACACTTCCCAGTGTTTTGGTTTATTAAAGCATATTGGGGGCTCAGGAAGTATAGTTAAGGAAAAAGCAACATTGAAAGAAAGGATGGAACAGCTATTCATGAGTCCAAACTAGGAAATGGGCCTACAGTGTGTAGAAGCTATATCTACCATCAACTGTTTGAGTGAACATTTAAATGTGAAGATTCCCCCCTCTCCAAGTTAATACTTATGTTTGAAGAATGTCTTTTAGGGCTTCTATTCAAAGAATAGAAATCAAAATATAGAAAACCTTCCCTATGGTTAGGTGAAAGGTGAACGTTGTAGCTAAGAAGCCTTTGCTGGTTTGGCCAAGCATAGAATCTGCTCCACTCACACCCATAAACCATTAGGCCCATGTAAGTCTGAAGATCTTCTTTCATGTGAATTAGGAGTGTCTGGACTTTGAGTTGGCCAGCAAGAGTTTATATCACTTTTTGAGCTGAGTTTTAATCACTACCCATTAAGTGATGACTTGGCTTGAAATGGTTGGGTTTGGTTACATACAGAAATTTTATTTGGAGGAGTATCATTGATCAAGGATATCACTGTAATGTGGTAGAATGAGTGCTGGAGTCCTAAGAACTAGGTTCAAGTCCCAGCCCCACCATTATTAGTTCATCAATGTGAACCTCAGCTTACTCATCCTGTAAATGGGGACAATCTACCTCACAGGGCTCTTGGGAGCATCAGTTGAAGCACATAAAGTCGCTTCTAACTCATCAAGCACTATTTACCTATCTATATATACAGGGTATGGCAGTAAGGAGATGGGAAAACACAAAGACAAAGAAAGCCAAAAATAGTCCTGCTCTCCATCTGAAGGGAAATGACATAAACAAGGGTAGAAACACGATCATGAGGATAAAGGGTGAGCTCATGAACAACCAGGGCATCAGGAAAAGTGTCCTGCAGGTAGCATGCAAAGGAAGCTTTGGATTAGCGAGCAGAGGCTAGCCTCCAGCCAGCAGGCTCAGAAGCTGAGATGAGGGGGAACATGCCAGACCTGGGAGACAGCCTTCGCAGAGACACTCTGAAATGTGTATTTTAGGGAATGTGGGTCAGTTCTGCTGAATCATTAAATGTATGAAAGGGAGTGATATGCTATCAGTCTGAAAAAGTGGGCTGGATCCTGAATGTGAAGGGCTTTATACCACATAGGAGGTCATATTTTATCTTAGAGGACATAGGGAACCATTGAAGCTTCATGAACGGAGCAGTCTCCTTCCTTTCAGAGAGAGCTGTTGTAGCCAATACAGGATTTTGGTAAAAGACCTGAGAGGAATCAGGATTATCATGCAACTGTGTATATATTAAAAAATTCTGAATACATTTAAAAATCTGCAAAGTCCACAGCCATTCTACACACTTTCATTTATTGTCTGGACAGTTAAAGTACAAATAATTCAAACACAACAAGATTAAGAAAAGAAACATTTACAATACTTTTTCCCTCTGAAATGATCTAAACTAGCAAGGTTAACATGAAGTCATTCATTGCAACTAAAGTATACAACTGCCTGGTCCTAAGAAAGCTTCTTTTTCCCACCCCCTTTTTCCCCCCAATAGTAAACACATTGTAGAGAAAAGATTTTGGCATGCCTTCCCCACTAGTCCCCGGCCAATGTGTCAGAACATGGCCAGAGAACTAAGCTTCTTCACAGCAGGTGATGGAATATGGAATGAGTGTCCCAGCAACTGAAAAGCTGCTAATTTAGAGAAGAGAACCTGAACGTTGTAGAGGCTGAAAATCAAAGAGCCCAAAGGAGATGTCATCGAGGATGCAAGCCATGGTTTTTCGGTGTTTCTCTACTTCTACAAAAATTTGCCTCTTTGGGTGTGGAAACTGGGGTTTTGGTGACATGCACTTAGGGGGTTTAGCGTGGGAAAAAAAAAACGCACAAAATTAGCCCGAGTTATAAATAACCATAACGTTTTATTACCTTTAAGACTAAACTTGTATTGAAAAGATTTGTATGTAACAAGACAAGAAAAGCAATAACCAATTTAACTATCAGCTAGATTATGCATAGCGAGTTACTTCTATTACCCAGGGAAGAGCATGGACCCTTTTGTGATTTGGTGTTTGTTTGTTTGTTTGTTTTTCCCGTTTTCCTGTTTTCAATATCGAACCATACAAAGCACAAATGTACTTGTGTGGTTGGTCAGTGCACGGGGACCGGGAGAGCCCTCCCCACCCCACCCCCCAGACATTTTTTTTGTTCCTTTCGCTCTGATTTTTTCAAGTGTGTGTTTGTTTCTCCCCAATCTGAATTTACATGAAAAGAAAGACCCGGTGGTGATAGTGATTTTCTTCTACTGTGCAGTAAGAAAAATATTCACAACAAACATGACAATAGAGAGCAAACAATATTTCTACACAAGTTACTTGATACCTCTGTCACTCAATTATAAGAAAACATTTTTTAAGGACATATACCAACGAAACTAGCAAAGTGTTACAACTTAGAATAAATTAACCCAAAGGAAAAATAACTTTATATATATATATATTTATATTATATATACACATACACACACAACAAAATGACACAATAATATGCTTCTTCCCATTGTTTAAATGAACAAAGAAGTAAAACTAGCTAGATTTGATTTTGGCCCATATGCGTCATTCACATCGGCAAGTAATAAATAGTGATTCAAGCAAAAACCAAAAATGGTGTTTCCAATGGACCGACATAGCCCAGTTCTATCAGCACGGGCGACAAAGTCAATCTCGAAATTCCTTAACAAATTTTAAAGCAAATGTAGTTTTTTTGTTTGTTTGTTTGTTTCTTCTCTCTCCTAAACACATTACATTGAACTATGACACTAAGATATGTAAATAATTTCGTAGCACCTACTGCTTAAACTAAGGAAGCTTCCGATTAGAAGAAAAAAATTAATCGTTTAAACTTTTGTTCTGTTGAGATCCCATACTGATGACTTAAAGAAAAACCGTCTTACATCTCCTCTCCTTGCTTTTGGGTTTTGACTGTGGGGAACTGTGGTACCCTGGGTAGACCCCTCTCTGCTCTCCCTTCCTGTAGTAGTTAATATTTTTTTTAATTATTACATGCTATGAAAAGATATGAAGATCATCTGTTTGTAGCCCATCCTTCAAAAAACAATCTACGAATCCGGATTAAAACACATATCTTTGATCTCTAAAAAGTTACCAGTGCAGTATGAACATGACAAAGCTGTCAATTTCCCCTAAATTAGCCAGTCAAAATATTTTTTTCTCAAATCCAGATTCTCTTGTAAAAATTCTTTATATTTTATAAAAATAGATTTTTCTTGAAACCCATTTTCAGCAAAGAGACCACCTCTTTGGCAACATTAATGATATTAAATTGTTAATGTCATCAGGTGTCCTCCTCGGCCCCATCCCCCTAACAGAAGGCTGCTGAGTTCACATGATATAAAAGAAAAGGAAAAGAAAAATTAAAAAAAAATTGCAAAAGTTTTTTTTCTTTCCTGTTTTGCAATTTTTATTATTCCTCTTTAATTTGAAGTTGGAGGGGTTTACCAATCTGATTGGAGTAAAATGTTTTTTGAAAAGGACAAAAAAAAAGAAAAATCTTGTTCTTTCTTTTTAATTCCATTGCTTTGTAAAAATTGTGTTTGTTTTTTTATGTTTTTTTTTCTGTGTGTTTTTTTTCTTCAAATAGGCGAATGGTCACCTTAAAAAGATTCCCCTTCAAAGAAGGCGGTAAAGTTAGCCGGCTGGGTAAAAATCCCTGTACATCGTCATCTATGTAGGTCATATTCAACAATAACAACTATGAAAGAACATTCAATGCATCAAAGATTTGTTTTTGTTATTTTCTAAGCATTATATAAAACCCTTTCCTGGTACATTTCAGGATATCCAATGTTTTAATACTTAGGCAACACTGGCTTAGAAAGTCCATGGTTGAACATAAGCCTCCAAAAGTTTGTTTCTCTCTCTCCTTCTCTCTCTCTCTTTTTTTTTGTGTGTGTTTTGTTCGTATATATTTATATATATATTTTAATAAGTAAGGATATGAAATTCAGGATTTGTGGGTTTTGTTGGTTTTGAAGGAAACTTGCAACACTCGGTCTCCCAGGCGGTATCCATTAAGGCTGGCGATCGCCATGGCGGCCTCATCATAATTGGTCATGGTGACAAAACCGAACCCCTTGCACTTGTTGGTGTTGAAGTCACGGATGACCTTGACGTTGTTCACAGCCCCAAATGGGCCAAAGAGCTGCCAGAGGACGCTCTCGTCAGAGTCGGGGGACAGGTTGTAGACGAAGATGCACCAGCCAGTCCCGGTGTGCCCCGGGATGTTCATTCCAACTAAGCTCGTCATCCCGTCGATTGTGATGGGGGAGAACCTGGGGAGCAAACAGAGTGGGGGGAAACCTTCTAGATGTCGCTCTGAGCATGGGATCACCACTCCCTGCTTTGCCCCTAATCCCAATGCACACGGAGACACACACAGAGACACACACAGAGAACACAGAGAGCTTAAGGTCTGTCCCCTGACAAAACAGAAACCTGTAGCATTTTCTTTTGACATGGGAGAGGGCCTGGAGGGTTCTCCTTGACTGGCCCAGGGATGTACTTACAGATTTGTCTGTTTCTATATTCTACCTGCATGAGAAGAATGGAGTGTTTTTGTGATAAAGGTTTTATTTTTCTTTCTTTTTTTTTTAATGGGGAGAAGAGGAGAGAATAAATCACTTGTTAATTGAAAACAAAATTAATAATAATTTTAAAGAGTGGCCTTAAAAAGACTGGCTCTTCTGGTAGTCAGCTCAAAGTGTAACCATTTCACAAATTCTGGTCAACTTTGAGTGGGGGATTTGATTTAGATTCTCCCTCTGAAGTACAGGGTAATGACTACTACCTTACCCCGAGTGCCTTTTGGCTTCCAAGAACACCTTCTTCACTATGGACATGGGAAGGTGGTGGTGGGGAGAGATTAGTCCCATTTCACAGAATGAAGAAACTGAGGGGGAAAGGGCTGAGATGTGAACAAAGGTCTCTCCCCTACTGAAGCAGAGGGCTGTTTGCTCTCACCTCACATCAAGAACTATGGCTACAAGGATATACAGTACAAAATAATAAAGTCACGTCATCCCAGGAATTTTGTATCCTCAACAGAATCTCTGACAATTAGGCACAGGGCTTCACACAAAGATGGTGCTACATAAATGCTAATTATTATTATTTTAAAAGTTTGGGTTTTTAAAAAATTCAGACCTGGATGATTAGCTATGTGTTTAATTGCCATTTTGATCTTGGACATGTTTTTTTTTTTAAACCTATTAGCAATAACCGGACACATATGCAAGGTGCCAGAGAGGTACAAGGAAGGTGCCCCCGACCCACCTTTAGCACATGCCCTATGGACTCCCTTTCTAGGGGCTCCTGATACTGGGCCCCATCCCCCAGGAAGGAGGATGAAGAGGTGAGAGGGAGAGGAGAATGCTGGGGCCAAAGGATAATCCAAGGACAGGAGAGAATTCTGCCCTTCTCCTCAGTCTCGTGATTCAGGTTCATGATGGAGGCTGAGAGTTTGTGTTCAGACAAGTTAGGACAGAGAGTCACTTACCATACAGGTTAGGGGTGGGTGGCTAGAATACTGTCTGGTTAAAGGATACAAGTGTCCTCCCAAATACGGGGGTGGGAGGGGGGTTTGGAATCAAGCGCTAACTGGAAGGAGAAGGAAAGCCCATGTGTGTCTAGTCAGCCAATGAGGCACAAACATGGGTCAATAACAGGTGACGTTGACGTGACACCTCCACCCCACCCATCAGGGAAACTCCCAGAAGTTCTGAGATCGAGCCTCGCCCTGTAGTTCAACCTGCCCCCCACCCCTGCCCCCAGCCCAATCGGACCCCCAAACTTCTTGAAATGAAACAACAAAAGAACGCAAAGAACTAAAAAGGAAGTTGGTGTAGGTTAAACCTGTGAACAGAAGACACCCAAGACCAGTTAAGGTGTACACAGTTAGGTTCCAAAGGCCGACTTAATGAGAAGCACTGAGGTGGGAGGCAGGGGACTGAGGCAACCTCTGTGGCCATCTCTAATCTAATTCTTTCCAAGGCCAAGGAATCATTTAAGATCATTTCAATCTGATTTAATCTTGTCAGATGACGGTCCCATCAATAAGACCTTTGTTGAGCACCTGTTGTATACAAGGCCCTTGTCATTTTTAGGAGTCTGTGTCTTCTAACAGTATCTTGGCAGTGCCTAAACTAGCCTTCAAAGGACCTCCAAGGCCCTGGTAAGTCGGAATTATTTGCCCAAGGCCATCCAGGTAATCAGCAGCAGAGCCAGGATTTGGGGTTGACTCCAAAGCCCAGAACTCTCTGCCACTATACCCCCATTGTTCAAGTTTGCAAAATTAGCTGGAGAAAAGACAGATGCTTTTCTCCTAAAAGTAGTCATCAGAGGGCCAGGACAGTCTTAAGCCAAGGCACTATAACTGTGACACCTGAACCAAGTTAGAGGCCCACCTGTAAATCAAAGAAAAAAATGTGAGACGCACACAGACTCTGCGTGCCCTTAAAAGAAACAAGCAAATGAACAAAAACCAACTGAAGTCCGAACTAAAAATTAAGGGTTTGACATGCTGGTGGAAGAAAAAAGTAATTAAAGAAATTTCAAAAGTTAGTGAATTAAAAAAAATAATAAATTATAGCACCCATCTGTGCCAACACGGACATCTGGCGATCTGCGGAGTCTTAATTACCTCTTTACGCCATAGGCCATATTAAGCAAATTGTCCAGCCTGAAAAGAGAAGGAGGGTCTCGGGGTTAATTTCTCACAGATGGCAAGACTGAGCAATGGAACGATTCATTCTGATGGCCCCCTTGTCAGACAGAGACACTCAAACCCTTCCCCCAACAGGCTTCCTAAGCCTGTGAGTGGCAGCTGCCCCTCTCAGGCCCTCAACGTGGTGGGATGCCCAGTGAAGAGCCACTGGGGGGCCTGCTCAGTCTGTCTCTCCCTCTTCCTCTCCTTACGCCTGCTCCTCCCTCTGAGCCTGAGCCTTTTTCTCTGAATTTCTGAATTTTAGGCTGGATCTAAGATAATTTTAAATGCCATTGTAACTATTGGCCTTTCACTGCAATCAAACTTGTGGATAAAGGATTTCTGTTTGACGTGAACCAATGGCACCCAGCTGTCCCCCTTCCAGACATTCTCCTTTTTGGGAGGAGGTGGTGGGCTCAGTAGGATAGAAAGAAGGAGAGAAGAATAAAAAACCCAAAGCCAGTAGCTGAATGCTGCTCACCCCAAACCATCCTGTATTGGGTGAATGGCCAGCATGCTCTAAGCCACCTCCCACCCAGCCCTCCCGGGAAAAGCTGCTCACACCCTGGGGGCAGCAGTAGCCATGGTTTCCATTATTAGAAACCTCCAGGAGAGGGTTTTTTACATAAATACTGTATGTGCAGTCACACAAAGTAAAAATGAGGTGACTTGGATGCTTGGTGAGGAAGAAATCATTAGCAATTTCAGCTCCCATTATTATTCCTGGTAATGGAGAGGACTCCAAAAAAGCTAATTGTCTCTCTTGACCCCCACCCCCAGCCCCCACCCCAGGCCAGTCCTTCCTGCCACATTCCTAGGAGATCCTAGGTAATGAAAATCACCCTTTAATTAAGGGAGGAGTGAGAAGGAGGAGGGGAGGAGGGGGAAGAGCACTACTGGAAATGTATTAGGGGCCATTAAGAGAATAGCTCCCCCTCCCATTAGTCATAGACCAGGCCTTCAGATAAGCAAATCACAGGAAAATCCCCTCCTCCCCCCACCAAAAAAAGGGGGAGAAGCTACACAGGGCTTCTGTCCATCAAAAGCAGGCATCCGGTGGTAATGACCCCAGGAAGCTAATTAGGCCTGGAATAAATCTTCCCAAACTGTGTTCTAGGCCACCAGGATCTTAAGGCAGACACAGCAGCTGGGATAGAGTCTGTATGGAAGCAGAGACCCACTCCCCAATCGAGCTACCTGCTGGGGAGTGGGCCTGGACTGTCCCTTGGGAATGCTGAGTGAGAATCAAAGAGGAAGCAGGAACTCTAGGGGTCAGGAGGTCATCAAGTCCAGCCTCCCCCTGCCCTGAGGGAAGGGACTGGCCCAAAGTCACAATGAATTTATGGCCTTCTTTTAGTGATTAAGGTTAAAAACATAAAAACTCTTAGGTCCTATTGCCTTGTCTATGGGTGCAGAAGAGGCTGGAAGGAGGGAGAGAATTGGGAACTCAACATTTTAAAACATGAATGTTAAATAAAACATAATTATTTTTAAAAGTTATTAAAAAAAATTTCTCTCTGTCTTCCTCTCTTCTGACCCCATCTTCTTGTCTATCTCCAGAGTAAAAAAGTACAAGAACTGAGGGAGACTTCAGTCAAGTCCCAACCCTTTCATTTTACAGAACACAATCTGGGGACCCCAGAGGAACAATGCCTCTACTGGCATATCTGGCCCTAGTCCAGGCTCCTCCTGCCTGTCCTTACCTGAATCTCTGTGCCTGGTGGTGCAGGGGCCCCGGGTAGCGTCTGTTGGGTGACTGGTAGAGCTGCGAGAGCAGGGCCTGGCTCGTCTTCTGGCTGGGGTTGTTGGCAAACTTCACAGTAATGGGTTCCGTAGCACCGCTGGGCTTCTGGCCGTTCAAGCCTTTGATGGCTTCTTCTGCCTCTATTCTCTTGTCAAAGCGGATGAATCCCACGCCTCGAGAAACACCTGAGCAGGGAAGAGACCGTGGTTAGAGAAGAGGTGAAAAAACAAAAAACTGATCCAGGCCAGAAGGAGAAAACATATACTGCCAATCTCTCAAAGAATGTAAGCTCCCTGAGGGCAGGGACTGTTTCACTCTTGGCCCAGTACAGTAAGCACTCAAATGTTTGCTGATGGGCCAATTGATCTCTTCTGTCACTTTGCACAGGGCTCAGCAGACAGTAGATACTTAATAAATGCTTTGCCAGGGCAGCTAGGTGGCACAGTGAATCGAGCACCGGCCCTGGCATCAGGAGGACCTGAGTTCAAATCCGGCCTCAGACACTTAATACAAAAACTAGCTGTGTGACCTTGGGCAAGTCACTTAACCCCAATTGCCCTCCAAAAAAGAAAAAAAAAAAAAAAAAAGAAGAAGATATAATTCAACCAGTCACCTTCATCCATTTGCGGCTGAGCAAACTAGACTTCAAGGAAGATATATAAGTATCTGTGTACTTACACACCCACATCCTTCTTCAGTTAATACAGATGGAGAAAGACACACATATACATGTATATATCAACATAGTACACACACATAAGTACATTATATGTGATATATATTCATACACACACATGGGTATGTTCACACACACACACACACACACTCCTCCAATGAACATGACTTGGATCTTTTAATAGAATGTAAGCTCCCTGAGGGCAGGACCAAGGATGCCTTAGATCACTCTTTCAGCAAGGCCTAGCACAGGACTTACTGATGACTGACTGCTGAGGATTATGGCTGGCTTGGTGAAGAGGGAGTCCTCACCAGAAGCTTGGCCATCACACCTGCATGTGATTGTAGATTGTATACCTTCTGGTTGTAGCATTTATACATTTATGGGCATTTGGGATCAGATTTCCAGCTAGGAGGAAGCTGGAGATCACCAAGAGTGGGCTTCCTTTAAGGCCTCACCTGGTCTCACTCACTGGCTGTCCTCCACTACTATCTACTCTGGGTCTGTCTTGTCCCCACCCAATATTTACAGTTGTCTCCCTGATTAGAATGTAAACTCCTTAATGGCAGAGACTTCTTTGTTTTTCTTGTTGGTTTGGCTTTTTTTTGGGGGTATCCCTATTGCTTAGCATTTATACTTCAAAAATGTCTTCTTTATTGGATTTTTACAGAGGAGGAAACTGAGACCCAATGAGGTCACACAAGAAGTGTCCAGGCTGAGATTTGAATCTAGGTCCTCCAACTCTAAAGCTGGTACTCTTTGCCTCCAAAATATTAGAACCTTCTTTGTGCTAACCAGCATTTAAGCACCTACTATGTGCCAGGTACATAGTCTAAGGTAGTGAAGTGGCTGCCATCTGTGCTGGTGAATGGAATGTCCACACTGGTGAAATAATGGATCCTGAAGTCCAGAAGAGGAGTGTGTATGTGTGTGTGTGTGTTTCTGATACTCAGCATATGAGAGTTAAAATAAGGGGTGCCTGGATGCAGAAGGGTTAAACCTGCCCTGACTGACTCATCCCCTTAAACCTCACTAGAGCCAGATAGCAGCAGAGCTGGGACCAGGGCCTGTGCTCTTCAGCACCGTGGACAGGGCAGGGCAGGTGACGAGGAAAAAGCCCCCAAGGGAACCTGTGACTTGATCCACCAGGATGCGGGAGGTGATGATGCGGCCGTACTGCGAGAAGAGCTGCTCCAGTTCTTTCTGGGTCATGGTTTTCGGGAGGCCGCTGACGTACAAGTTTGCATCTCGGATGGATGCTGAGCTCGGACGGGCGTAGGAGACCTGGAGGGGGAAGGGGGAGAGAAGAGGATGGGGGAAAGAAGAGAGGTAAAGTAGAAGAGGAGGAGGATGTGGAGAGGAGGAGGGAGGAACAGAAAGACATGTGGGAAGAGGAGAGGGTCAGTTCACCTTCAGGCTATGGTGCCCACAGCCCAGCCACCCTCGCCCTCCCCAGGCGTCCAAGCTCCCACCTGTCTGCCTTCCACTGACCCCTTCTAGGGTCCTCGTGAGAGCCAGGAAAGCACTCCATCAACCCGAAATGAAGCAAGCCCACAGCCAGGGCTCTGTGGAGCATGAATCGGCAGGTGAAGGAACCAGTTCCGTGCCCCTCATCTCATGCACCGAATCTGACTGCTCAGAGCCTCTTGTCACCTTCCCCTACACACTCATGGAAGATACCAAGTTCTTCTTCCCAGCCCTGGTGGAGAGGGCTCCGCGAGCCGCCCCACCCTCCTTGTGATCACATCCATACCGGGTGGGCCAACCCCGTCAGCTCTGGAGCCCCCCGACCCCCGAGGAGGCCAGACAAGGCAGCGGGAAGCGGGAGCCCAGCGGCGCCCCGAAGGGGAGGCGTGATTTCAGAGGAGTTATCTCCCTGCATCCCTGGGAGCTGTTTTCTTCCAAAATGCTAACGGAGACGTGTAAACAGATCTGAGATTCCGTCTGCAAGGAGCCAAGTCCCTGGCGTACACATAAGCAGAGCGCATTTCAGCAGACACTAATTTTAGATTTTTTAAATTTATTTTTATTTTTTTAAATTCAAAAGACAAACAACACCCAGTATTGGCAAGGATGCTTTGCAGCCATCTCTCCGGCTCCAGCTCTTTCTGGGGCAGCCATGGCTCAAAATAGAGCTGGCCAGTTCTACAGCCGGCCTGCTGCTGCCGCTGCCGCTGGTGTTGGTGGTGCTGGTGCTGCTGCCGCTGCCGCCACCGCCGCTGCCGCCGCTGCTGGACAGCGGCCTGGCCACCAGGAGCAGGCCTCGGCAAGCAGTCTTATTCAATCCAGACTATCAACCCGTGACTGGTGCACGCGTGTGCACAGACATGGGGACACATGTGTGTAAGCACAGTGAGGTGATCACAGAAGCCACATTTTCACTGCATGGGGGCTGGCACATTTGGAAAAAAGCCCGGGCCTGGTGGCCGGGTGTCCAGGGGCCTGCCCCTTGTCCCCTCTCTCCCCTACCACTGGGTCCCAAGTCCCTCCCCACAACACACAGGATGGATCACTTTCTCTGATCTTCCCTAAAAATAGACATTGACTCAACAGAGTGATGGGGTGAGAGTGACTAATGTTAGCTTCTGCTGATGAAGGCAGGGGAGGTGGTCTGTAGCATTTGGCACTGGGGCTTTGGGGTGGGAGGGACAACAGGGCCTTTAAATTCACAGGGGCCAGAGAGCCTCGGAGGGCTGTCAGCTCCTCCACCATAGGGGCAGGGAGGGCTTCTACCCTGGGCCAGCCTGGGCTGATGGCAGTAGAAACTGCCCCCCCCTGAGCCAGGTCTGAGTGAACCAAGGGGTCCATGGCATAGAGTTAAGAACCATTGAGAAGTAGGACTTGTCTTGGACCCTCTAAGCCAGCACAGGGACATTCTAGAACCCCAAAGAAGCAATCCAGGAGCCAGCAAGATGCTGGGGCTAGCTCTCAGTGGTTTCTTATTAGGGAGGGAGGCGTGGGTGTATCCCAACCTCACTCCCTGCCATGGAAGGCTAGGCTGAGGAGGCAGAGCTCGGAGCAAAGGGGCATTTTCTGTACAACAGGGCTGTATTAGAATCCCAGAATCTAGTCAATCAATTGGGTAAGCAACAAATATTTCCTAAATGCCTTAGCTAGGTGCCAGGCACTGTGCTTAGGAGGGGATGGGGAAGGGAAAAGTGTTTGGTACTAAGCCCCTACTATGCACCAGGCATTGAGAAGGGAACAAGTGTTTATTAAGTCCCTACTATGCATCAGACTGTGCCAGCAAAGGGGAAAGAAACTGAAATCTGCTTCTAAACTCCTACTGGGTGGCTGGTGCTTTACAAATGTTACCTCACGTGATGCCATATGCCAGGAACAAACACAAAAGGGAAACAGCAAAACCCACCCCCAAACCACATCCTTGATAAATGGCATTTATCACCTGCATAAGGGATGGGGAGCTCATTACCTCTCAAGGTAGCCCATCCTTTCTGCTGGGGATGCTCTTACTGAAGGGGAAGGCTTTCCTTCTACCACAGGAGGCACAGGGCATCTCCGAGGCTGCCTCCACCCCTGACTGGGCCTGAATTCCTACCATCTGGTTGTGAGCACAGGGAAGCTGCCAGCCTGGCACCAGCACCTTTTGGGAGTCTGGTCCCTCTGTCCATCTGCCTGCCTCCAACGTGTTGTGGGGGGAGGATGGGGTGCTTTTATCCTTCAGAACTCAATTCCCCAGAGCATTTCAGCTCTCACAAAGTCACATTATGAACCCGGTCTAGACCAACACTACTCAGCCAGAGGTCGGGAGGTAGGTAAGCTTGTATAGGAATGGGGCACATATATAAAGACATACATGTACAGTGAAAGAAAGAGTGAGCCAAAGGGAGAAATACAATCTCAGAGGTGCTGAGTCAATCAATTAATCAGCAAACATTTAGTAAGCACCCACTGTGTACCAGGTACTGAGACCAAAAGATAAGTGAAACAGTCCCTGCCCTCAAGAAGCCTGTGCTCTAGAGGGGAGGCTACATGTCCGCACACAAGCGGCTCGGGCAGAGACCAGGTGACTGGGCCATGTCAGCAACGGGGGGCGCTGGGAAAAGTCGCATGAAGAGTGTGGCACTTCAGGTAAGGCTGGAAGGGAGCTACAGGTTCCAAAAAGTAAAGGTGAAGAGGGAGAACACACAGCAGGCATGAAGGATGGCCTGTGCAAAGACAAGGAGGTGGGAAACAGGAACAGCAAATAAGCCGGTCTGGCTTCATTCGTCCACGTCTTGAGAACCATACACCCTCCAGACTGCGTCAAATCCAAAGCACAACTGGGCAACCACCCCCTTGGGAGGGTCTCTGATAAAGTAGGAGCCATCCAGCTTCTGCTAGAAGACCTCCATCAGTGGAGGACTCCCTCCCTCCTGATTCCCTCATTGTCCTTTTAGATTCTCTAAGGCTAACGAATCTTCTCACCAGGAGCCCCAACGGCCTCTCTAATGTCCCTCCATGCTGCTAGTACCCGGGTTATGAGGCCTCACCCAGAAATGGAATTCCCATTTGTAACATGAGAACAGAGTGCCAGGGTCCCAAAGCCACCAACTTAAACATTCCTCTGAATCCCCAATGCTGGGCACAGGCTTGTTAGCTGACCGACGACAAACAGACACTCATGGTACAACTGGCTTGTAAATTGGAGGGCACCCTTGGACTTATTCCCAAGGACTGTGGCCCCACTCTCAGAGCCTTGGAATTGAAAGAGAAGTCAGCAGACATTTGGTCCAACCGTGGCCCCAAGCAATAACACTCAATACTCCCAAGCCTCTGCCTCTTACATTAGAATGGAGGGATCCTTCTTCTTTCAGGGGGAGGAGAGGCTATTCTTCCAGCTCTATTAATCGGCTGGCAGCTGATGCCAGAGCAAAAAGGTCTGTGCGCGCTGACAGAACGTCTACCCTTTGAGGGCAGGGGTGGTCTCACTTTTGTCTTTGGAGTCTTGGATCCTGGCACATGGTGGGTATTCCTATGAGTGGCAGCTACAGAATGCCAGACCTGGTGTCAAGATGGCCTCAGACACTTTCTAGCTGTGCGATGTTGGGCAAATTCCTATTTGCATCAGTTTTCCCAACTGTAAAATGGGGATAATACCTCCCAGAGTAGTTGTCGGGGTCACATGAGATAAGAACTGTAAAATGTTTAGCACCATGCCCGGCATATAGTGCATACCATATAAATGTCAGCTACTATTACTCTTGTGACTTAATAAATGCTGGTGACAATAACAACAGAAATTATACAGCACTTGAAGGTTTGCAAAAAGCTTCACAAATATTATCCCATTTGATCCTGACAACCACCGATAGGTGCTATTATTATGACCATTTTACAGATGAGAAAACTGAGACAAAGGTTAAGTGACTTGTTCAGGGTCACACAGCTTAATAAGTAACAACCTTTTGAGGGAGGGGCTATTCGCATCCCCATTTTACAGATAAGAAAACTGAGGCTAAGAGAGTTTAGGTGACTTTGCCCCAAGTCAGACAGCTAATAAATGTTTGAGGCAGGATTCGAACTCAGGTCTTCCTGACTCCAAGTTCAATATCATGTCCACTGTGGGTTCTGGGTTGCAGAATTGAGTTCATCTATCTTTTCTCATCTTATAAAGGATCCTAGGAGAAGGGCCATGAAACACAGATTTTTTTTTTAAAGGAAGGAGTAATTGTTAGGATGATGTAAGACTTTGAAGTGGATCTTGTCCACCTGTTAAGGACAAAAGGGGGAAGGTCAGCGTGGATTCATTGGAGAGGGCCCCTGGTACAAGTGAAGTGGCCTCAGATGTTTCTCTCTTCCACCCCCACCCCTGCCTCTGCCCCCGGCTCTTAGGTCTGGTGGTTCTGAACACTTCTAGGAAGGTGACTTTAGAACTGTCAGAAACAAGGATAAAGAAAGACAGATATCCTCAGAATAGAGCCCTGGAAGCCCCCATGGACTGTCTCATCTGGAATACACTGGCTGCAACTGTAGAGAGGGAAGCAGTTTTGGAAGAAAACAGGAGTGCCCAACAGTGCTAGGGAATGGCCTATAGCCATGGCTGGAGATGGGCTTCTGCCATCCACAGGTGACAGGGACCTTTAAGGTTTCCACCTCTAAGGACCCCATACCCTCAGCTCAGGGGCTGCCTCCTATGAGGGAGCATTTCTGAAACCTAATCAATGCTCTCAGACTACTTCAACGACCCTCCAGTTGCACATCAATGTACAAATTACGTTCTCTAAGCAGAATGTCAGTGCCTTGAGGACAGGGGCTTGTTTTATTTCTTTATTCTCTGTGCCTAGCCTTTTAATAATGTCTGAATGGAGAGTTCATCACCTGTCAGAGTGGGAACAAATTTTATAGATCACTTAATTCAACCCACTAAGCTTTACAGAGAATAAAAACTGAGACCCAGAGAGAAGGAACTTATCCACTAAACGTGGCTATGACTGTCAGAGCTGGGACTCAAACCCTGATTCTTCTGATCTCAAGTTCATGGTTCCTTCCAATCTATCTTATACAGGAATCCCCTCAACACTCTCCCTGACAAGGATCATTCAGCCTCTGCTGGGACACCTTCACTAATGAGCAACTGCTGTCAATTGTGCAGGAATGTTCCCCTCCTAGATGGATGCTTTGGCACTGGTAAACAATCTTTGGTCTCAATTCTTACCTAGCCTTAGTCATTGAATGGGTGTTGCCTCAGACAAACTGACACATGGGAAAGACCTTGATTTAAGAAGACCAAGGTCGCCCACTGCATCCTGGGCCATGACTGTTGTCTTGACTCTTATCTTGCCACCGTACTTCAACTTAAACTGCCTCACTTAAACCCAATTCACTCTGAAGTCAATTTGTAGCAGCCTCGTGGATCCCAGGGAGTCCTAGCTAATCTAAGACACCTAGATCTTCCCCCCCACAGATTGCCACCCAGGTTGCTTATCCTCTTCCTCCCATAGGCTTGCACTTAGGAAGTTAGTTGCTTTTCTGACACTACAAAACTTTCCTTGCCTCCCCACGCGAGGACTGCATAACCATCCCTCTTCCAAGAAGGGCTGAGCTAAAGCAGAACAGTCAAGGTGTAGAGGAATGACCTTCACAACAGTTACAATGACACACAGCAGCAGTCCTTGGGCTGAGCCTTAAAGTCTTCAGCCAGCTGCTTTAAGCCATGCCCCCTGCAGGCAGGATGCCCTGACTCTACTCCACTCAGCACTTCATTATCACAGCCCTGACAGCATGCTCGAATAGTCCTGAGTGTCAGGCACATGCACTACCAGAATGTCATTGAGGGCAGCCTCAGCCAGGATCTGAACCCAGATCTCTTCCACTTCCATCTCTAGATTCTCCACCCATTATGTCACAAATGCTTCTTACTTCTATGCAATCACTCCCCACATCCATAATTTGGCCCAGACTTCCTTTCCAGCTCTATTTCATGGCCTCACCTCTAACGATGTGGCAGGCACCAAAGCCAAGGGCTTTACAATTATCACTGGATCCTCACAACACCCCAGGGAGGCAGGTGGCGTTATTACCCCCACATTACAGGTGAAGACACTGAGACAGACTGAGGTCAAGTCACTCTCCCAGGGTCACACACAGCTATGAAGTTTTGGAGGCAGGGTTTGAACACCGGTCTCTGGCTCCCATTCCAGCCCTCAACCCAATATGACACCCAGATGATGTTACCTACCTCACAGGGCCAAAGAGCACAGTATTTACACAGGCTCAGAGCTGGAAGGGACCTCAACAAGCAGGGTCCAACCCTGTCATTTCACAGAAGAGGAAACAGACCCACACAGGCTAAGGGAGAAGTGACTTGTGCAAGGAGTTAGGGTAAGTTTTGAACTCCGGTCTTCAGACTCCAAATTCAGAACTCTTACCACTGTGCTGTACTGCCTCCCACAAGTGAACCCTAAAGCACCATAAAAATAGATGTGAATGCTGTCTCTCCCAACAAGGCTGGGAAACCTAAGGGCTGAGACTCTGCCATTGCTATCACTGCATTTCTCCAGCAGAGGCAACGTGGGCAGGTGCCCCCTCTTTCTCTGCCCCTACACAGAAGATGGAACTGAATGAGTCCTAAGACTTAGAATCAAAAAGGCCTGGGATAGCTGTGTGACTACAGGCAAGTTGCTAAACCTCTCTGGTCCTCTGTTCCCTCATCTATTAAATAAGCATTCTAATATCTGCTGCAATTACTTGACAGGGGAGTGAGGCTCAAATGCACAGTGGTCTATGTAAAGGGCTTTTCAGGCTTCAAAGAACTATGTCAATGTCTGTAGTTTATTAGGATGATTAACATAATTTTAAAAAATTATTCATTTATACAAGAATTTATCCACTTTCCCTCCCACTCATGCCCCAAAATGGCCAATTTTTCAAAGCAAAAAGGAAGCCCTCTAGACAAATGCACACTGTCCAGCCAAAGAAACTTCCAAAAACGCCCACATCGGCCACTTCCAGAAACGCAGTCTCCTTCCTCCTTCATCTGCAGGCTGCTACTTCTCCAGCAGGAGGTGGGGGGTTTGTGTCCTCTCCAGGGCCCTGGACTCATGATTTATCATTGCATTGATCAGATAAGCATTTTTATTATCTATGCCTGTGTCTAATTATTACCCAACTGGACCGTGAGGCCCCTGAGGGCAGGGCCTGCATCTTGGTTCTCCCTCAGCCAAAGCTTTGCACACAGCACATCATAACAAGGGAAGGAATGGCCCTTTACCCACACAGGAGAGGGGTGGGGGGAAGAATGGAAAAGCCCTATGAGCATCCCTAGATTTGGCCAGTACTACCCTTGGCCTTGTCAGGTCTCCTCTGGGACCCTTCAGGCATCCATCTTCCAAGCCTAGCTTTCCCTGGAAGCTGTCCCTTACTCCCCTCCCCCCCAGCCTCGGCTAGTGGGGAGAGGACAGGAGAGCTTTGGCTTTTCCTGGAGAAATATCCATGGGCAGAAGGTGGCTCTCTAGGAAGCATTAAGCACGGGTCGGAGACAGAAGTGTTGGAGCTTCAGGACAAGCAAAAGGGCCGTTTGCTGTATGGCTAGATTGTGAACTATGGCCATGGCCATGGAGGCCACCATTGTGGTCCTCATTTTGGACCCTTCTGAAGACAGGCAAGAGACAGACAGGAAAGTGAGCCTGGATCCAACATGGGTGGAAAAGCGAGCAGGCTTCCCACCACGTGGTGCCCTACCCCCAGGAGCTAAGGCAGAGGTCTTCAGTCTGGGACTAGAGCGAAGTGCTGACCTTGGCATCCGGCCCAAGCTCCCCTTCTCACCTCACTGCACATAATTCCTCCGGTCTAGCCTCCCTGCTCCTCACACACAACACCCCATCTCCCATCCCCAGGACTGTCCTCCCAGGCCTGGGACACACTCCCTCCTCCCCTCTGCCTCTGAGAGGCCTACGTCCCTAACTGCAGGAGGCTCATTCTCATCCCCTCTGCTGCTCCTGCCATGCTCTGCATATGGAGAGTGTTGCTATGAGATAAAAAAGATGAGCTCTCAAAGATCACAAAACATGGCGGTCCCTCCTCTCCAGGGGCTTACATTCTACTGTTACTCAGTGTTTTTTCATTTGGGTCTGACTTTTTGTGACCCCATTTGGGTTTGTCTTGGCCAAAATACCAGAGGAGTTTGGAGTTTCCTTCTCCAGCTCATTGCAGAGAAGCAAACTAAGTCAAAGAATTAAGTGACTTGTCCAGGGTCGCTAGTGCAGTCTGAGGCCAGATTTGAACTCAGGAAGATAAGTCTTCTGACTCCATGCCTGACACTCTTCTCTCCTGTGCTCCCTAGCTGCCCTTACCTTCTAAGAGGGGAAGATAAAATATAAAAAGAAGTTAGAAAGTGGGAGCAGAGACAGAAGGAGAAGGGTACCCATATGGGGGGCAGGGCTGCTGGTGTGGGTGTGGAGAATCTAGAGTCGGATGAGCTGGGAATGAAGGGAGCAGGGACTCTCAGGAGAACAGGCCTCAGGGAGGAGGGCAGGCAAGGGAGGGCTGATATCAAGGACCCCTGCCCAGGGAGTCGTGTGAGGGAATACCTGGGAGTCTCTGTCTATGGATTCTGCAGCTTCTTCATGAGTGTGGATGGTATCTCTTAATAAAATGTAAATTCTTTGAGGACAGAGACTTTAATTTTTACCTCTGCAACCAGGAATGTTTAGGCACCAGGAATGTTTAGGCATTAATAAATGCTTATTGACTGACTGAAGAACCCACTTAAATGACATGCTCCTGGAAATCTGTATTTTTATAAACTGGATTTTAAGATGGGGGAATTGATGAAGATGCTGCTAATGAGCTGATTCCTACTGCCCCCACCACCTCCCAGACTAGCTGATGAAATCCCAGGTTTGCAGTCTCAAAGGGTTTATACTTTGTTACCTCTTTATAAGGTATAAAGTTCTCTGATGAAAAATGATGGAATTAGAAGACCAATGGCTGGCCAAAAATTGGCCAAGCCCCTGGTGGGACAGCCCTTTAAAAAGAGAGACACCTGGGGCGGCTTGGTGGTGCAGTGAACAGAGCACCAGCCCCGGAGTCGGGAAGACCTGAGCTCATATCTGGCCTCAGAAACCTGACACACTTACTAGCTGTGTGACCTTGGGCAAGTCACAACCCCAACTGCCTTGCTTTCCCCCCTCCAAAAAAAAAGATACCCTCTATGAAGGAAGTTAGGCAGGGAATAGCTAAATGTAGCAGGGAACCCTGGCAGTGAAGAAGAGAGCTGGCTACTGGAGGAGGAATAGCCACTTAGCTCAGGGGGAGGGGAATCTGTCCCTCTTCCTCCTTACATCAGCTTTGGTAACTTTCAGTGTACTAATCTGCCTAGTAGGAGGCACTGCACCAAGCAGGGAAAGGCCTGTTGTTGAGCTAGGAGACATACTGAGGAGTGTGAGCTTTATGAGGGTGTGTTGATAAAGGAGCCAGTTCTGGCCATTAGGCAGTTCAGAGAGAAATGGGCCCAGGGACCCTAACAGAGCAACCTTCCAGAGGTGGTGCCACCCCCAGTGGGAGACACGCCAAGAAAGGCAAGGGCACCAGGGTCTTGGAACGCTTCAAGTGAATCATTTCTGTTTGGTGTGCTGTGTGTGTGTGTGTGTGTGTGTGTGTGTGTGTGTGTGTGTGTACATCCTACTTATGCTGCATGTAGCTAGGGGAGAGTGTACTCCCATTTGTCACCATTGTTCTTACAATGCCATCTCAGTAAATGCCTTTCCTCTGAGCTAACATTCTTTAGCTGACTATTAAAGGCAAACACCGGTGGGGGCTCATGAGCTCTAATGCAGAGCCAAATCCCAACCTGGGACAGCTACCTTTCAAGGGACCCTGCTGGGGAGGTAACCAGCCACATGAGGAAGTGCTAACCACGGAAAGGGACACTACATGAGTTCTATTTTAAATGTTATTAGGATTGACTGAAGGGTGTAGTTCCCATACCTCGAGCTCAGGAATAAAAGAAATTCACAACTTTCTCTTAGCTGGGACCCCTAATTCAATTCTCTCCCTCTGTTCAATCTACTCTACAAACTGCTGCCAGTCTAACTTTTCATAAATGTCATGTTTCCCCAGCCAAGAACATTAGATGGCTCCTTACTTCCTAACTGCATCCAAGCTAAACTTAAGACTAGATCAGGGGTGGGGAACCTGTGGCCTTGGGGCCACCTGTGGCTTTCTAGGCCCTTAGGTGCGGCCTTCTGAGTGAGTCCAGGTTTTACAGAACAAATCGTTTTATGAAGGGGATTTGTTCTGTGAAGTTGGGATTCAATCAAAGGACTGCACTTGAGGACGTAGAGGGCACACGTGGCCTCGAGGCTGCAGGTTCCCCACCCCGGACTAGATGGCCACTGAGGCCTTCCTGAGTTTTAGATCCCATGACTTTCTTATGGACTTCCCAACTCTAGCCCTCTCTGTTACTCTGGCCTCTCTCACTGTGCAGAAAAAGTCTCTTCATCCCTGAAGCTTTCCCTCTTTATCATCCCATTCCTGTGGTTTCCACCAGGATTTGGCTCCAATTACAGCCCATCTCTTAAGCATCCTCAGCATCTCCCACTCACGTATTTACAAGCATGTGCAGGTCTCCCCATCCCTAAAACAGACTTTCTGTGACCCAGCTACCGAACCAGGGAACACTCCCTTCTCTATTTCCAAGATGCCTGAGCTGTCAGACCTTTACCCAGTCAACCTCTACCTGGCCAGGAGTTCCCCCAGTAACATCAAGCATCCATCCACCTTCTGGTTGGAGACCCCCAGTGACAGGGAGCCCAAGACCTCCCACAATGGCGTACTCTAGGCCTGCTCAAGCTGGTAGCAAAGCTAACTTTACAATCAAGCTGCAATCTGCTTGTAGCTCCCATCCGTCTGCTTCTAGTTCTGGCCTCTGAACACCAAGGTGAATAATTCTCAGCTCCCAAACACTGTCCTTATCGCCTCCCTCTCTCACTTTCCAGAGCATCTGTTATGGCCAACTCTTCCTCCCTCTAACCCCCATCTTCCACCCGATGTCTCCTCTCGCTTCACTTAGGAGACTTGAGACCATCTGTATCAAGCTTCCTGGCTCTGGGCTCCATTCCTGCAAACTTTTAAGCACTGCTTATCACCCACTCTTCTCCCACCCTGGCCCCAGCAGGAGGGGATCCCTGCCCCTCCTCCTTCAGCCTGCACTCGGGAGCTTCCCCCCCACCCCACCCCCACACCCCATGCATATCCAACTCCTTCTCCAGGCAGCCTACAAATATGCTGAGGTCTCCCTGATCCCCAAAATAACCCTTCCCTTGACATATCTATTTCATCCAACTATACGGTTCCACCTCTCTCCTCCCCTTCACTGCTACATTTCTTGGGGAAAAAATGTCTATGCCCAATGCTTCTATCACGACACTACCCACGCCCTCCTAAACTTCTTACCATCTGGCTATCTGGTTTTTCCTTTTGTCACACCCCAGCCACCTGCCATTCTACCAAGGTGGTGATCCTGAAGGTTGCAGAGGACCAAATCCAATGGCCTTTTTTCACATCTCATGGCCTGGACACTGCTGACCACCCCTTCTCTTTCCTCAGCTTTAGACATGCCAATTTCCTGGTTCCTCTGACCTAGTTCATCACTCTCTTCTTGGCCCCCAAGATGGATGTCCCTGGAGAATCTACCTGGGGCCCTCTCCTCTTTTCTTTACACTCTCCCTCAGCTGCAGAGTTCTGGCTAGAGAGGATTCCCAATCTGTACTTCTAATAGGCCTCTTTGCCTGAGTTCCAGACCCAGCTTCTTCCCCACCCCCTGCTTTCCCAATGGCTCCAAAACTCCTTTTCCCAATGGCAGCCTCAAACTGCCTATGTCTCCTCCAATGCTCCCCGTGTAGAGCTACGAGGATGATCTCATGGTCCAGGTCCTTCCCTGATGCCGTCCATTCAGTTACCAAGGCCCATTGTCAATTCCATAGCCAGTCCCTGCTCCCTGTTCCCTTCACCTGAATTCCAGGCCTCCTTATCAGAAGCCTAGGCTACTGTAGTACTTCAGTAACAGGTCTTTTCATGCCTGCCTTTCTCTGACCGCCAAACCATTCATTCTTTAGAGGCTGCTAAACTTACCTCCTCTACATGAAGGTCTGGCCACGTCACCCCCTCCTGAAAACCCGTCTATGATTCCCAATTGTTTACTAAGTAATGAAAACAGCAATAACAGCTAACATGAATATAGCACTTTAAAATTTACGAAATGCTTGACATATTAGTTCATTTGTTCTTTTCAACCCCATGAAGTAGGGTATTAGTATCTTCATTTTATTGACTAGGAAACTGAAACAGAGAAGAAGTTTAGTGGGTCAAACAAACAGTAAATGTCTGAGGCAAGATTCAAATTTACACCTTCCTGACTCCAAGTCCACAGCTCTAGCTACTGCCCTACCCAACTAAATGAAATCTAAATTCTCTGAATGCCATTCAAAGCACTTATATTCTTGTGCTAGCCTACTGCCCTCTTTCTATGCTCCAGCCCCACCTGTGGACCTCAGGCCTACCATGCCTTCCTCCTCAGCTCCATCTCTCTGTTGGATTTCCATTCACTCTCTGATACCCAACTCAAATGCCATTTCCCTCGGGCCCATACAATGGTATTAATAACCCACATTTACATAGCACTTCTACTCACAATGCAGCATTGAAAATATTATTATCTCCCCATTATACAGCAGAGAACTCTTCGGCTATGAGATGTTAAATGATTCTGCCATGATTGCACAGTTAGGTGTAGGAAGTAGGCTTTGAGCTTGGATCTCCTGACCTCAAGGCCAGTCCACTGACGGGCTAATGAAGTCACTTGGGTTGACTAAAATGGGCTGATGTACAGAGTTGCCTTGGGGAAGAAAAGTCCAGTCAGTCACGATGTGCTCTGCACTTTGCTGGACACCTGGAGATCTAAATACAAACAAAAAGAAAGAGAATCCCTGGCCTTGAGGGATTTCCATTTTGATGGGTAGGCAGTATCTACTCTGCCTCCCCAGAGGCACCTCTCTTTTGCACACTCTCATTCCTTTTTAGTCAATAATTAATAAAGTTTCATTAAGCATCTATTGTATGTCAGGCACTATGCTAAGTGCTAGGAATACAAGTAAGAAAAAGACAGTGCCTGCCCTTGAGGAGCTTACCATCTAACAGGGGAAGACAATTCATAAAAGGAAGCTGAAAAGGTGTTGGGAGGGCAGCACCAGAGGTTACCTGGTACATGTCAGGAGTCAAAACTGACAGAGCAGCTGGCAGGAAATGAAGAGATGGCTGGAACTTCTGAGCCCTCTATAAAGAAAGGCTCTGGGAGGAGCCTTCTGCTCTGTCCTCCAGCCCTCTGATCAGGGGAGAGAAGTGATAAAGATATGGAGGAAGGGCTGAGTACAGAAGCCGCAGCCACCTCCCAGATGATGAGGTTTCCAGTGATGGGCTTACCCTGGGGCAAGCTGGCTAAGAAATGAGGTGGCAGTGATAGCTTCCAGATTCATCAGAAAGGAGCCTGGATCACCGTCCAAAGTCCCAGAGCCAGCATATGGCAGAGGCTGGGCTTGAACCCAGGTTGTTCTGGGCCTGAAGACAGCTCACTATTGGCTAGTCCAACATGCTTCTCACACATATACAGTGTTATGAATTAGAGCACATGTCATCTCTTCCTACTTGACTGCAAGCTCCACGAGGGCAAGGGTCCTGCTTCTGTTAATGCTCTATCCCAGGGTCTTAAACAGTGGTGGCCAGATGCACAAGAGACCTTACAGTTGATCTGCTGTTTATTATCCCCAGCACTCTCCCGTTGGCTTTTCAGCTCCCTTTTATGGGCTGTATCAACTGCTCCATTAGAATGGTCACTCCTTGAAGGCAGAGATTTCTTTTGCCTTTATTTTTTTTTGCTTCTATTTATATTTCCAGCACTCAGAACAGTGCATGAAATATAGTAAGCAAATTAATAAATGCTACTTGACTTGCCTTGCCTTTCCCCTTTCCACTCCTCTAGACGTCAGCTTATTTTAGTCAAGCCAGGTGTCTTCACTCTCCCATCAATGTGCCAACCTCCTGCCTACATGTAGGCTGCCATATGCCAATGGGGTGTTTACCCCTCACAACCTCTTAGGCACCCAAACGAAATGGTGGAAGGTGATTAGCCAAAGTACCCTCTCATGAAAATGCTACCAGGAGCCTAAGAACTAAGAACTCCATACCTGTCTGCCTCCAGAACTGTCTGCACAGGACTGGCTTGTAAGAAATCCTTCTTTTCCCACTAGGTGCCGGCCCAACTCAGACTTAAATTCAGACTCACAAGTGTTAGAGAGGCTTCCTAGACCCTGCCACCACCCTGCCCCCTCACAGAAGAGCCATCAAAACTTCAGCACAGGAGAAGCCAGAGGTTTCCCCAACACTGCGACCATGAATCTGAGCAACAGGAGGTAAAGACCCTCAGCTGGTTTTCTTTTGGGCTTAATTAATACACATACTGAGAGGTGAAAGCAACATGCTGGATTGTTCTGGATGCCTCTGAGAAAGTCAGAGTCTTCATGACTGACCAGGAGCCAAAGGCAAGAGGAATCCCCAAGGCTGCTGACTAAGGCATCGCCAGAAAAGTGTCCAGGCCACTGAAAGGATGTGTGTTTGTGGCCATGGGTGGGTATCCATGACCCATCAACCTGGACAGCTCCATAATCCTCACAGTGCTATATAAATGTAATCGTTCATACAGTGCTTTCCAGTCTTCAAAGAGCTTTACATATCTTATTTGAATCTTCCAAGAACACCGAGAAGCTGGTGCCATTATTATCCGAACTTACATACAAACTGAGGCAGATGGGATGAACTGACTTGCCCAGGGTCACACAGCTAGTAGAGTCTCAGGCAGGATTTGAACTCAGTTCTTCCTGACTCCAGATCCAGGCCTCTATCCATCACACTCCCTAGCTATATTAGAGGAACAGGGAGAGAAGAGGCCAGATACCTTGGATCATGGGACACTGCCTTCAGACCTGGAAGGGACCTTCTAGGTCATACAGGTCATTCACCTAGGAAAAATGGGGGAAAGGTTTGAGGGTGCATAACTGGGCTCAAAACTGCCCCGAGCCTAGGCCACAGGTCATTTGAGCTCTATGGGGCCTCAGTCTGAACTATACTACTCAGAAATGCCTTACAGATCCATTTCTCGACAGTGGGTAAGTGTGTGTGTGTGTGTGTGTGTGTGTGTGTGTGTGTGTGTGTG